>NW_026279950.1:0-2208 GCF_023373465.1 Oncorhynchus keta | reverse complement strand
GGTCCTACCTGTCTGTAGGTACAGATGATTATCTCTCTGAGGTGGTAATGCATGGGGGTCATGGTCTCGCTAACTGAGTCGAGAGCCATGTCCACCTCCCTCTTCATCTGGTGGCCGTCCGGCAGTAGTCTGACTAGCTGCATCACTACCTGGGGATAGACAGAACACACACACTGACTGTCAGACAAGACAGAATACACACACACACTGACTGTCAGACAGACAGAATAATAATACAGACAGACTGTCAGACAGGACAGAATACACACACACTGACTGTCAGACAGGACAGAATACACACAGACTGTCAGACAGGATAGAATACACACAGACTGACTGTCAGACAGGACAGAATACACACAGACTGTCAGACATACTGTCAGACAGGACAGAATACACACATATACTGTCAGACAGGACAGAATACACACACACTGACTGTCAGACAGGACAGAATACACACACACAGACTGTCAGACAGGACAGAATACACACAGACTGACTGTCAGACAGGACAGAATACACACAGACTGACTGTCAGACAGGACAGAATACACACAGACTGTCAGACATACTGTCAGACAGGACAGAATACACACACATACTGTCAGACAGGACAGAATACACACACACTGACTGTCAGACAGGACAGAATACACACAGACTGTCAGACATACTGTCAGACAGGACAGAATACACACACACACACTGACTGTCAGACAGGACAGAGTACACACACACACACTGACTGTCAGACAGGACAGAATACACACACACACACACACAGACTGTCAGGCAGGACCTCAGCACCTCAGAACATCCCCTGGACAGGACACTAGTCTATCACCTCAGTACACCCCCTGGAAAGGACACTAGTCTATCATAGGGCCTTACCCCCTGGACAGGACACTCGTCTATCGCCTCAGTACACCCCCTGGACAGGACACTAGTCTATCGCAGAGCCTTACCCCATGGACAGGACACTAGTCTATCGCCTCAGTACACCCCCTGGACAGGACACTAGTCTATCGCAGGTCCTTACCCCCTGGACAGGACACTAGTCTATCGCAGAGCCTTACCCCATGGACAGGACACTAGTCTATCGCGGGGCCTTACCCCATGGACAGGACACTAGTCTATCGCAGGTCCTTACCCCCTGGACAGGACACTAGTCTATCGCAGGTCCTTACCCCCTGGACAGGACACTAGTCTATCGCAGGTCCTTACCCCCTGGACAGGACACTCGTCTATCGCCTCAGTACACCCCCTGGACAGGACACTAGTCTATCGCGGGGCCTTACCCCCTGGACAGGACACTAGTCTATCGCAGGTCCTTACCCCCTGGACAGGACACTAGTCTATCGCAGGTCCTTACCCCCTGGACAGGACACTAGTCTATGCGCAGGTCATACCCCTGGACAGGACACTAGTCTATCAGCAGGTCCTTACCCCTGGACAGGACACTAGTCTATCGCAGAGCCTACCCCCTGGACAGGACACTAGTCTATCGCGGGGCCTTACCCCCTGGACAGGACACTAGTCTATCGCAGGTCCTTACCCCCTGGACAGGACACTAGTGTATCGAGGGCTTTACCCCCAAATCTATCTCCTTAACGCAGAGTGACAAGCAGAGATGTATCATGTCCCATTTTTACAGACTTCGGTGTGACTTTGTCAAACCAGACTATTCCAGACCAGAGGAGAATCCTGTCTGTTAGGTGGTTGCTAGGCCACTACAGCTCTAACACTGAGCTGTAGAACTATAGTCTCTGCTATGTGGTCAATCTAAAAACTCTTATGGTTTCATTCAAACCCTCTTTTGGTAAAAGTCTCTTAAGATTGTTACTCACCCTTGAATCTCCCTTCGTGTGCCTGGCATCAGGAACACTGACAATCTCATCGTCACCAAACTCAGGAAAGCCCTATGGCAGAAACAAACCGAAAGCGGATGAACATGGCTGTTTTAATGCTGGTTTAACACTTCTTATTTATTTGATTTATTTTTTCATACCTCTTTTTCTCCCCAATTTCGGTATCAATTGTTTAGTAGTTACTATATTGTCTCACTGCTACAACGGGCTCGGGAGAGACGAAGGTTGAAAGTCATGCCGTCCTCCGATACACAACCCAAACAAGCCGCACTGCTTTAACACAGCACGCATTCAACCCGAAGCCAGACGCACCAATGTGTCGGAGGAAACACCGTAC
>NW_026279949.1:0-124548 GCF_023373465.1 Oncorhynchus keta | reverse complement strand
ACATTTACATTTACATTTAAGTCATTTAGCAGACGCTCTTATCCAGAGCGACTTACAAATTGGTGCATACACCTTATGACAACCAGTGGAACAGCCACTTGCATCTAAATCTTGTTGGGGGAGAAGGGGGGTGAGAAGGATTACTTACCCTTACTTACCCTATCCTAGGTATTCCTTGAAGAGGTGGGGTTTCAGGTGTCTCCGGAAGGTGGTGATTGACTCCGCTGTCCTGGCGTCGTGAGGGAGTTTGTTCCACCATTGGGGGCCAGAGCAGCGAACAGTTTTGACTGGGCTGAGCGGGAACTGTACTTCCTCAGTGGTAGGGAGGCGAGCAGGCCAGAGGTGGATGAACGCAGTGCCCTTGTTTGGGTGTAGGGCCTGATCAGAGCCTGGAGGTACTGAGGTGCCGTTCCCCTCACAGCTCCGTAGGCGAGCACCATGGTCTTGTAGCGGATGCGAGCTTCAACTGGAAGCCAGTGGAGAGAGCGGAGGAGCGGGGTGACGTGAGAGAACTTGGGAAGGTTGAACACCAGACGGGCTGCGGCGTTCTGGATGAGTTGTAGGGGTTTAATGGCACAGGCAGGGAGCCCAGCCAACAGCGAGTTGCAGTAATCAAGACGGGAGATGACAAGTGCCTGGATTAGGACCTGCGCCGCTTCCTGTGTGAGGCAGGGTCGTACTCTGCGGATGTTGTAGAGCATGAACCTACAGGAACGGGACACCGCCTTGATGTTAGTTGAGAACGTCAGGGTGTTGTCCAGGATCACGCCAAGGTTCTTAGCGCTCTGGGAGGAGGACACAATGGAGTTGTCAACCGTGATGGCGAGATCATGGAACGGGCAGTCCTTCCCCGGGAGGAAGAGGAGCTCCGTCTTGCTGAGGTTCAGCTTGAGGTGGTGATCCGTCATCCACACTGATATGTCTGCCAGACATGCAGAGATGCGATTCGCCACCTGGTCATCAGAAGGGGGAAAGGAGAAGATTAATTGTGTGTCGTCTGCATAGCAATGATAGGAGAGACCATGTGAGGTTATGACAGAGCCAAGTGACTTGGTGTATAGCGAGAATAAGAGAGGGCCTAGAACAGAGCCCTGGGGGACACCAGTGGTGAGAGCGCGTGGTGAGGAGACAGATTCTCGCCACGCCACCTGGTAGGAGCGACCTGTCAGGTAGGACGCAATCCAAGCGTGGGCCGCGCCAGAGATGCCCAACTCGGAGAGGGTGGAGAGGAGGATCTGATGGTTCACAGTATCAAGGCAGCCGATAGGTCTAGAAGGATGAGCAGAGGAGAGGAGTTAGCTTTAGCAGTGTGGAGCGCCTCCGTGATACAGAGAAGAGCAGTCTCAGTTGAATGACTAGTCTTGAAACCTGACTGATTTGGATCAAGAAGGTCATTCTGAGAGAGATAGCGGTAGAGCTGGCCAAGGACGGCACGCTCAAGAGTTTTGGAGAGAAAAGAGAGAAGGATACTGGTCTGTAGTTGTTGACATCGGAGGGATCGAGTGTAGGTTTTTCAGAAGGGGTGCAACTCTCGCTCTCTTGAAGACGGGAGGGACGTAGCCAGCGGTCAGGGATGAGTTGATGAGCGAGGTGAGGTAAGGGAGAAGGTCTCCGGAATGGTCTGGAGAAGAGAGGAGGGGATAGGGTCAAGCGGGCAGGTTGTTGGGCGGCCGGCCGTCATTACAAGACGCGAGATTTCATCTGAGAGAGGGGAGAAAGAGGTCAGAGCATAGGGTAGGGCAGTGAGCAGAACCAGCGGTGTCGTTTGACTTAGCAAACGAGGATCGGATGTCATCGACCTTCTTTTCAAAATGGTTGACGAAGTCATCTGCAGAGGGAGGAGGGGGGAGGGAGGAGAAGGTGGCAAAGAGCTTCCTAGGGTTAGAGGCAGATGCTTGGAATTTAGAATGGTAGAAAGTGGCTTTAGCAGCAGAGACAGAGGAGGAAAATGTAGAGAGGAGGGAGTAGAAAGGATGCCAGGTCCGCAGGGAGGCGAAGTTTTCCTCCATTTCCGCTCGGCTGCCCGGGAGCCTGTTCTGTGAGCTCGCAATGAGTCGTCGAGCCACGGAGGCGGGGAGGGGGGCCGAGCCGGCCTGGAGGATAGGGACATAGGGAGTCGAAGGATGCAGTAAGGGAGGAGAGGGTTGAGGAGGCAGAATCCCAGGAGATAGGTTGGAGAAAGTTTGAGCAGAGGGAAGAGAAGATAGGATGGAAGAGGAGAGAGTAGCGGGGGAGAGAGAGCGAAGGTTGGGACGGCGCGATACCATCCGAGTAGGGGCAGTGTGGGAAGTGTTGGATGAGAGCGAGAGGGAAAAGGATACAAGGTAGTGGTCGGAGACTTGGAGGGGAGTTGCAATGAGGTTAGTGGAAGAACAGCATCTAGTAAAGATGAGGTCAAGCGTATTGCCTGCCTTGTGAGTAGGGGGAAGGTGAAGGGTGAGGTCAAAAGAGGAGAGGAGTGGAAAGAAGGAGGCAGAGAGGAATGAGTCAAAGGTAGACGTGGGGAGGTTAAAGTCGCCCAGAACTGTGAGAGGTGAGCCGTCCTCAGGAAAGGAGCTTATCAAGGCATCAAGCTCATTGATGAACTCTCCGAGGAACCTGGAGGGCGATAAATGATAAGGATGTTAAGCTTGAAAGGGCTGGTAACTGTGACAGCATGGAATTCAAAGGAGGCAATAGACAGATGGGTAAGGGGAGAAAGAGAAAAGACCACTTGGGAGAGATGAGGATCCCGGTGCCACCACCCCGCTGACCAGAAGCTCGGGTGTGCGGGAACACGTGGGCGGACGAGGAGAGAGCAGTAGGAGTAGCAGTGTTATCTGTGGTGATCCATGTTTCCGTCAGTGCCAAGAAGTCAAGGGACTGGAGGAGGCATAGGCTGAGATGAACTCTGCCTTGTTGGCCGCAGATTGGCAGTTCCAGAGGCTACCAGAGACCTGGAACTCCACGTGGGTCGTACGCGCTGGGACCACCAGGATAGGGTGGTCGCGGCCACGCGGTGTGGAGCGTTTGTATGGTCTGTGCAGAGAGGAGAGAACAGGGATAGACAGACACATAGTTGACAGGCTACAGAAAAGGCTACGCTAATGCAAGGAAATTGGAATGACAAGCGGACTACACGTCTCGAATGTTCAGAAAGTTAAGCTACATAGCAAGAATCTTATTGACTAAAATGATTAAAATGATACAGTACTGCTAAAGTAGGCTAGCTGGCAGTAGCTGCGTTGTTGACACTACACTAATCAAGTCGTTCCGTTGAGTGTAATAATTCTACAGTGCTGCTATTCGGGGGGCTAGCTGGCTAGCTAGCAGTGTTGTTTACGTTACGTTGAGTTAAAAGAACGACAATAGCTGGCTAGCTAACCTAGGAAATCGGTCTAGACTACACAATTATCTTTGAAACAAAGACGGCTATGTAGCTAGCTACGATCAAACAAATCAAACCGTTGTACTGTAATGAAATGAAAATGTGATACTCCTGACCGGTGATTGAATTCGAAACAAAATGTGATACTACCTGTGAATGCGACCGGGTTGTTGTTGGCTGGCTGTTGGCTGTTGGCTAGCTAGCAGAGTCTCCTACGTTAAGGACGACAAATAGCTGGCTAGCGAACCTCAGTGAATTAAGATAATCACTCCAAGGCTACACACACTAAACTACACAATTATCTTGGAAACAAAGACAGCTATGTAGCTAGCTAACACTGAACTAATCCAAGTCGTACAGTTGAGTGAATAGCACTACAGTGATGCTAATCTGTGTGCGTTAGCTAGCGTTGCTAGCTCCTGGGCGAATAGCAGTGAAGGCTACGTTAGGCGACGAAATACGAAATACGATAATTATGCAATTATCTCTGATACAAGGACGGCTATGTAGCTAGCTAAGAAGAATGGCTAAGATTATGTAGCTAGCTAACAGTAAACTAATCAAGTCGTACAGTTGAGTGAATAGCACTACAGTGATGCTAATCTGTGTGCGTTAGCTAGCTCCTGGGCGAATAGCAGTGAAGGCTACGTTAGGGCGACGAAATACGATAATTATGCAATTATCTCTGATACAAGGACGGCTATGTAGCTAGCTAAGAAGAATTGCTAAGATTAGACAAATCAACCGTTGTACTATAATGAAATGTAATGAAAAAGTTATACAACCTGCAGAGCGAAGTGCGAATGCGACCGCTCGCTCCAACACTACACCTCCTATGCAAATCTAACTCCCTTCATCTGCATTAATCTGAGGAGGTTCTCCCAGACGTGACGATTGGAAACAGGGCAGCAATGTTTGTTTGTCACCAGAGCGGTTTAGAGCATAGTACTATTTGCCTGTGAATAACCAGACCTTCTTGCTATGCTGAATTCTTGACGCACAGCCAATGGTGCTGCAATATCCTGCCAGCATGCCCACAAGCGAGCCACTCTGGTGGACCGGCATAATAATGTAATGAAACAAGCAGGGAGAAGGTTTCAAACCCTCAACATTCTAGCCTGAAGTCCAGCACGCTATCGATTGTTCCCAAATGCATTAATTGGGGTTGGGGCTGATTGTGGCTAAAAACACTTTATCAATTGGAATCTTTAACAAGTGGGAAGAGGGAAAAGTATTATTATTAATTATTATTAATGAACATGCAATTGTGGAACGGTCGTTAAGACACTAACAGCTTACAGACGGTAGGTCTGTAAGTCACAGTTCTGAAAACTTAGGACACTAAAGAGTACTTTCTACTGACTCTGAAAAACACTAAAGAAAGATGCTCAGGGTCCCTGCTCATCTGTGTGAATGTGCCTTAGGCATGCTGCAAGGAGGCATGAGGACTGCAGATGTGGCCAGGGCAATGAATTGCAATGTCTGTACTGTGAGACGCCTAAGACATCGCTACAGGGAGTCAGGATGGACAGCTGATCGTCCTCACAGTGGCAGACCACGTGTAACAACACCTGCACAGGATCGGTATATCCCAACATGACACCTGCGGGACAGGTACTGGATGGCAACAACAACTGCCCAAGTTACACCAGGAACGCACAATCCCTCCATCAGTGCTCAGACTGTCCGCAATAGGCTGAGAGGTTGGACTGAGGGCTTGTAGGCTTGTTGTAAGGCAGGTCCTCACCAGACATCACCGGCAACAATGTTGCCTATGGCACAAACCTATGGGCACAAACCTATGAGCACAAACCCGTCGCTGGACCAGACAGGACTGGCAAAAGTGCTCTTCACTGACGAGTCGCGGTTTTGTCCCACCAGGGGTGATGGTCGGATTCACGTTTATCTTCAAAGAAATTAGTGTTACACCGAGGCCTGTACTCTGGAGTGGGATCGATTTGGAGGTGGAGGGTCCATCATGGTCTGGGACGGTGTGTCACAGCATCATCGGACTGACCTTGTTGTCATTTCAGGCAATCTCAATGCTGTGCGTTACAGGAAGACATCCCCCTCCTTATGTGGTACCCTTACTGCAGGCTCATCCTGACATGACCCTCCAGCATGACAATGCCACCAGCCACACTGCTCGTTCTGTGAAAATCCCACAACTTGCAATGTCTTCTATGCTTAAGTACTCTAAAGTGTTACATTTCTAACTCAAAACAGCAGTACAGCAGTATTTCTTCATCAACATCTTTATGTGTTCATTAATAAAATAACGGGAAAAAGACATTCAAATGGGGATGTTTCTTTAAACTACATTTTATTCGCACTTCCACCCAGCTCCACGACTACAGTTAAAACCTTGCTGAGATGATCAATGTATTTGTTGCGTTGTTGAATGGTCAATTTATCTAGCCAAAACATCTTGATGGCCTTGACCAGTTCATCTTTGCTTGTCGGCTTGGCAGAGTTGTGGATTAATGTTTTCAGTTGATGCCAAACAATTTTGATCGGGTTTAAATCAGGAGACCTACACTTACCGTAGGTGTTGAAGGTTTGTTTTTTTTGTTTTTTTTAATCTTTATTTTACTACATGAAGGTCTACTTACTCTGCTGGTGTCTTGACCCAGTTTATGCCCCAATTTGTAATGCAAATCTGGCGGCAGTGTGTTTTGGGTCATTGTCTGCATTTGGATAAGAAAAAAAATACATTTAGCCTGACAGCCAAAATGAGGTACAATAATAGAAATATACATGTAACTAGGCCTAAACGCAACAAAATGTTGCTATAATCCTACCTTGAAAGAAACAATGTGGTCCCAGAAACACCTCTCTGACATAGGTTCCAGCATATCCTTTGATGATTTCTTCCTCAAAGAAATCTCGAGCCATGAAACCTGAAAAGGAGGCGAGATTGAATTATTGTGGAACACATAACAGTCCATGAGGTGTCGGCTACAATATTTGATGTACCTTTTGCTTTGTAAATAGCCAAACTTACCATTAAAAATCAAATATTGAGTTTGAGTGGATGCTTGGAACTCAGCTTGCTTGGTCTTCTTCCTGTTTTTTGAGTAAATTTCTCAAGGGCCACGGTTGATTGGTCTGTGAAGATGACATCATTGAATGTCTCGCCAGCTTTGATTCGTGCCTGGGCCTGCAGGACGCAAAGTTCTATGTTTGTCAGATTAATCATCGGGTCAAAACTACAGAACACTATGGCTATTAGCAGGGCTATAGTTCGGCCTTTTATAAATATTATTTTAACCTTTATTCAGATTACAAACGCTCACTGTCATTATATATAGTCTTCCCGCTGAGGACCTCTATTTTCAGCACCGTTTCGCACTGCTCTGAGACAAACATGGAGAAACCAAAATGTTAAATTAAGTGATTTCTGCTAAATAATAAAGTTAGGTTTCTTCAGAAATAAATCATTCTAAATAGCAAACTGGCTTTATTTACAAATTAGTGAGAATGTCTCACCCCATGTTCAAGAATTGCCTTGTTCTCACTCTAGGATAAATGAAAACAAAATCTGCTATATATGTTTACTTTTAAAACAAAGTGATTATTATTATTATTAATTCATTTAGAATGATATAAAAGCCCCTTAGATATTCTCAGATATTCTCACAGATCCTAACGGAAAATACCCCTTAGATATTAATTTAGAATCCTCCAATCCTCTAAATGTAATTATTGGCTGCTTTTTTAACAAATTTGTGAGAATGTCTCACCCCATGTTCAAGAATTGCATATTTCTTGCTCACTCTAGGTCAAATGAAAATGAAATGTCCTAAATATCATTACTTTTTAAACAAATTCCAGGACCACCCATACGTAGAATGTATGCACACATGACTGACTGTAAGATAAAAGCGTCTGCTAAATGGCATATATTATTATATATTAAATTGATTATTATTATTATTAATTCATTTAGAATTCTATAAAATCCTAACGGAAAATGCCCCTTAGATATTCATTTAGAATCCTCTAATCCTCTAAATGTAATTATTGGCGGAGAGTCACGTCATTGAAAAAATATTTGTAGATATACTGTAGGCAAACCATAGGATAAATTAATCTCACAAGTGTGTTGAGTAATGTGCTGTTAAAAGTGGTGCAGGTCTTATTTATTCAAAAGCTTATTGAAGTTAGAAGCAATAAGATTTTTTGAAGCAATGCGATTTCAGCATCGTTTCGCACTGCTCTGAGACAAGCATGGGGACTGGTCTTGATAAACCAATGAGGTTTTTATTTTCACTGAATCTCAGTTTGGGTATTGGTTAGATAACATTTGCGCACCCTAAATTTCAAATGCTATGCTCTTACTGTAACCTTTATTTAAACAGGCAAGTCAGTTAAGAACAAATTCTTATTTACATGGACAGCCTACTCCTTTCTCTCCATCAGGGAATTGAACCCCGGTCTCCCGCATGTCCTGCCCTCATGACACAGGGATTCTTTAGCTATATAGCCCAGTACTGTACTGCCCACCTTCACCTTGTACAGTGCCATACTTTCTGTTCCATCCTAATGGAAACCCAGAGAGTTTTTAGTTTTTCTTGGAATAGAAACACCATAATATTAATCAAATGAATTAAGCAAGTCCCAGTCAAAGGTTTGGACACACTAACTCATTCCAGGATTTTTCTTTATTTTTACAGAATATTTGTGAAGACATCACAGCTATGCAATAACACACATGGAATCAGTTAAGAACAAATTCTTATTTACAAGGACAGCCTACTCCTTCCTCCCCACCAGGAAATTGAACCCCGATCTTCCGCAAGCCCACATTCTCTAGTACATACATGGCCTGCTCTCCGTCAGGCACTTTCTCATGTTTACTACAGTATGTATTATAGGCTATGTTTGCTTGTCAGACTGTACAGTAGCCTAATAAACAAATGCAATTAGCTTATATCTTCAAAATGCTTTATTATCCAATTGTAAAGCATATACTGTACAGTACTGTATTTCTTCATCAGTATCTTTATGCTTTCGTTAATAAAATATTGATCAAAAAATACTCTTTCAAAATGCAGATGTTGATTTAGTTCTGATCCATAACAAATTACTATGGGAATAAATATAACTGATTTACAGAAATATTGTCCAATGAAGGAATCCTCCAATCCTCTTATGCTGTAGCCTACTCCTGACCATCACATTGTTCCATCCTAACGGAAACCCTGAGGGCTTCGATTTTAGTTTTTCTCAGAATAAAAACATCATAATATCAATCAAATGTATTAAGCTAAATTTATTCAAATCTATCCCATGTACTGTGTTATTACAAAAATGGTTTTAAATTCTATAGTAATGCCAATATGGGAGACTATCAAATGCTTCTCAAAGATGCCCTCTGATGGTCAAACTCGCACTAACTTGCATTAATGTAAAAAATGGTTGACAATTAAATAACGTGCCATAGAACTAATCATATAAATATTAATAAACTAGGAAGTTGGGGAATGTTTAACCTTTTGTGACTAGGGGGCAGTATTTTCATTTTTGGAAAAATAACGTTCCCGTAATAAACGGGATATTTTGTCAGGACAAGATGCTAGAATATGCATATAATTGACAGTTTATAAGATGCTAGAATGTGCATATAATTGACAGTTTAGGATAGAAAACACTCTAATGTTTCCAAAACTGTAAAAATATTGTCTGTGAGTATAACAGAACTGATATTGCAGGCGAAAGCCTGAGAAAAATCTAATCCGGAAGTGCCTCATGTTTTGAAAGCGCTGCGTTCCAATGTGTCCCTATTGATCAGTGAATGGGCTATCAACCAGATTACTTTTTCTCCGTATTCTCCGTATTCCCCAAGGTGTCTACAGCATTGTGACGTAGTTTCACGCATTTATGTTGAAGAATACCCGTAAGCGGCTACATTGCGCAACTGGTCACCTGATGGCTCCCAGAGTGATTCTCGCGTAAAATACAGAGGTAGCCATTATTCCAATCGGTCCTACTGAAAAACCAATTGTCCCGGTGGATATATTATCAAATAGATATTTGAAAAACACCTTGAGGATTGATTATAAACAACGTTTGCCATGTTTCCGTCGATATTATGGAGCAATTTGGAATATTTTTCGGCGTTTTCGTGACTGCAATTTCCTGGCGATTTCTCAGCCAAACGTGAAGAACAAACGGAGCTATTTTGAGAAAAAGGAACATTGGCTATCTACCTGGGAGTCTCTTGAGTGAAAACATCCGAAGCTCATCAAAGGTAAACGATTTAATTAGATTGCTTTTCTGATTTCCGTGACCAAGTTACCTGCTGCTAGCTGGACAAAATGCTATGCTAGGCTATCGATAAACTTACACAAATGCTTGTCTAGCGTTGGCTGTAAAGCATATTTTGAAAATCTGAGATGACAGGGTGACTAACAAAAGGCTAAGCTGTGTCTCAATATATTTCACTTGTGATTTTCATGAATAGGAATATTTTCTAGGAATATTTATGTCCGTTGCTTTGTGATAATTAGTGTCAGTCGATGATTACGCCCCGTGTGGGATGGGGAGTCACTAGAGGTTTTAAAGAGTCTCTATTTCCCAAATTTAACTCTTCAGAAATGTTCATATCTTATTGATTACAGTCACTTATTCATGTATTATTACCTCAAGAGTCATATTCTGAATGTTGCAAACATTTGTATATCTGCACGAACCCTAGCATAAATCATGAATCAGTGATATACAAATTGGCTTAATTATTTATTAACCAACTAACTAAATAATCACAGAATTGCATAAACACATACACAATAACATTGGTTACTAACATGACACAAAGAAAAAGTCCCTTGTGGACGCAACCGATATGACGGCTTGGTAGACAAAGGAAAGGGGGCGGGGACAGATAAGAAACAGAGGGAGAACAGAATGGACCCACTACATACATAGGGTTGAATACGTTTATCGTGAATATGGATATTTAGCACCCTAACAACCGCTCATTTGGATTTTAGAAATGCGATGTACATATTTCCGTTTGTATGTCGTGGCTGTCTCTCCGTTGAAAACACTGGATCAGTCTTTGGAGAATAGTTCATCAAAGAGTCTCTGGTCGCCGTGTCCTTTGTAGCTCTGTTATGATGGATAGATCAGGCAAACTAATGGTTGTTGCATAGGGACATGTTCTTGAGAATGGATCTTTCAGAGTACCATTGTTCTTACTTTATATAAAAACTCATTCTCTCATTTAGAAGGCTAACATCACAATGTTATCTTTCCAAAAGTATTCTTACACTTAATCATTTATTTTATACATCATTCAGATGCAAACCCCATAATTGAGAAGTGTATACAAACAAATACACAGCAATGTGTGTCTCATGTTCTTCATTGTCACGCCTTGGTCTTAGTATTTTTGTGTTTTTGTTATTTATTTGGTCAGGCCAGGGTGTGACATGGGTTTATTTTGTTGTATTTCGTATTGGGGTTTTGTAGTTATTGGGATTGCGGCTGAGTTGCATAGGCTTGGCTGCCTGAGGCGGTTCTCAATCAGAGTCAGGTGATTCTCATTGTCTCTGATTGGGAACCGTATTTAAACAGCCGGGGTTTCACTGTTATTTCGTGGGTGATTGTTCCTGTCTCTGTGTAGTTTCACCAGATAGGCTGTAATTAGGATTCACGTTACGTTTGTTGTTTTTGTATTTATTTAGTTATTTCATGTATCGTCATTTTCTTCATTAAAGACATGAGTAACCACCACGCTGCATTTCGGTCCGACTCTCTTTCGACAAACGAAGAACGCCGTTACATTCATGAGGTCACCAAATGAAACAAATGAAACATGACAGTTCCTTAAGTGTCCACGGACCAGTCCATTTGTTTGGAATACAGAAATAATGTTCCATTTTTCAACATTTTGATGTCAAAGTTTGGCCAAGTGTCTCTCTGTGTTACACAGTCACATTCCAATCTCAATACTACAGAGCCCAGAAGTCAATACTACCAGAAGCAGAGTATTTTACGACCGCCATAAAGCGGCCTACTGCACCTCTCCCCTTCTGCGATAGAGAGAGGGGCTATAGAGGCCTACTGCACCTCTCCCCTTCTGCGATAGAGAGAGTGCGAGCGGCCTACCACCTCTCCTTCTGCGATAGAGAGTGCTGAGCGGCCTAACCTGATAGAGAGAGTGCCTTCAAATAGAGAGAGTGGGCTTAGAGCGGCCTACTGCACCTCTCCTCTTCTGCGATAGAGAGTCATAGAGCATCACCTTCAATGCTTTTGCGATAGAGAGAGTGCGCTATAGAGCGGACCCACTGTAACCTGATCCTTCAAATCTTCACAGGAGAGTCATGACATCTTCAATGCTTTTCAAATAGCAAAATGTGGAATTGGAATCTGGTTTCTGATGCATGCACAGACACACACACACACACACACACACACACACAAACACTAAACACACACACACACACACAACACACACACAACACACACACACAACACCTACACACTAAGCCTAAACCTACACACACACACACACACACACACACACACACGCACACACACACACTAAACCTAAACCTAAACCTAAACCTAAACCTAAGCCTTAAGCTTATAATAGCATTTGAACAAATTCAGGACCTGAAAATCTTCCTGACTTTTCAAACAAGTTATTGTTCTCCAACCTTTCCAGGACATGAATTAGGGTGAAATATTAGGATATCGGGGTCCTACTAATGTAGGAAAATAAGTGCACACATACACTCTCACAAACACACATGGACTCATGCACCAACATAACAACTCCCTGCAGAAACTTACTGGGTAGAATTAATGCAGCTCATTGACTGTGGTCCAGCCAGCCATATTGTACGTAACCATTGTACCATAACAGATCTATGGAGAACCATGTGGAATGGCAGTTACAGCGTTTCCATCTCTATGCAGATATTCACTCACATTCACACATTCTGAATCTGTCAGACGGGCTCTGCTGTGGCTCATTGGTGAAGCCAGAGATCAGGCAAGAACATAGGAGGTGATCCATAATGGTGAGTCAGTTGCTGCAGAACGAACAGAGAAGATGTGCAGCTCCACAGCCCTGACTTCTCTGTCTGTTGACTGGATGAAACAAAGAAAAACAATCAGTCCTGAGCTTCAGTTTAATCCTAAGACCCCACCTTCTGCTTCCCCCATAGCAGGGATCTGGTACGCGTGTGTGCGTGTGTGCGTGTGTGCGCGTGTGTGCGTGTGTGCGCGTGCGTGCTTGTATTTGAAATTTAATTATTTTTGTCTGGTCAAGCCTGGCACAGCTTATGGAAAAACCATATTATTTTATGTAATCTTTTTTATTTGACCAGTTAAATTGACTGAGAAGACATTGTCATTTTACAGCAATGACCTGGGCAATAGTTACAGAGGTGAGGAATGAGTCAATTGGAAGCTGGTGATGATTAGTTGGCCAAGATTGTATGAGGGCCAGATCGGGAATTTAGCCAGGACACCGGGACGACACAGCTACTCTTATGATAAGTGCCATCTTTTGGTGACCACAGAGAGCCAGGACACCCGTTTAACATCCCATCCGAAAAACAGCACCCTACACAGGGCAATGTCCCCAGTCACTACCCCTGGGGTATTTTTTTAAACCAAAGGAAAGAGTGCCTCCTACTGGCCCTCCAACACCATCTGGTCTCCCATCCAGGGACTGACCAGGACCAACCATGCTTAGCTTTAGCAGCAAAACAGCAGTGGGATACATGGTGTTAGAGTATACTGCTGGTTTGAAGTAAATGTGACAACATGGGTTGCAGAAATTCAAAATGTGATACCATGAAACTATATTTGTGAAAACATTTCAAAACCCAGTTGTCATTGAGAATATTTTACTTTGTGGCACATTATTGATGTATAAATTCATTGTCCCTTTGCAGGTTTTGTCTGATTGTTTCAGGGATGATAATGTCTTTAGAACATTTTGTCATGGTCCTCTGGATTATTTGGGACTCAAACTCACAACCTTTCGGTTGCTGCACCACCAGGACTGTGGACATAATGGAGATTGGCTATACATACTTGTCTGTATATTGCCAAGAATATATTTTTGCACTTTGCCTAAAATATACACAACAAGGTGTCATTTCTGTAAAAAGACAGTATGCTGCTTTCATTTAGTGTAAAACATTTGTTTTACTATTATCTAGTACCATGACCACAGCCTTAACTGGGATTTGAACATGAAACCTTTTGGTCACTACCAACCTGAAATGTCCTGTGACATGTTCTGCAACACCACAAGTTCTGTGAGCATAAAGGAGATAAGGCCACAGACATATTGGCAAAATGACCTTCCTGCACTTCGCTAAATGCTGCCCAGAATGATGTAAAATCACCACCAACTTTACATTAATTTGAATCTACCAGTTCCCAAGGACACTTTGACAGAGTATATATGAACGCTTCAGGGATTTGAACTTGCAACTGCTTGGTTGAGTGCATCAGTGTTACTGCAGTGCCATTAGGTTCATTCTTTTGCTTGGAACATGTATTAAAATACCCCCAAAATAAACAAGGGTATGGTTAGGGTACAGCGTTGTTCCCTGGGGTACTCACATGGTACAGTTCGGTACCTTGTAGGTAAAAGGCACGGTCATCATTGATAGGTGGGGGTAATGTACTGGTGGGGCTCATTAGCATATTTGGGGACATGGCCAAATGTGTATTTGCACCAACCGTCAGTCAAAGTGTTGTAGCAGTTAAGGGTTTACGTGTTTGATGGTTGTTCTGATGCAAGTTGAGCACTTCCTTTGACACGGTCTGTTCTGCAAACTTTGTAAGCATATGCGTCACTAATGAGCTCCACTGTAAAAATGTAATTGTGTATTTTCCAGTAAGTTAACTGCAATTTGTATTTTCTGAACTGGAAACATTATTCAGTAAGTTGCTGGCTGACATCACTTTTAATTATAAGCTAGCAGTTACAGTCTAACTGAATATTGGAGGTGTGGCTTTCAGCTAGCTCTGTCATCCCAGTTAATGTGCTCTGTTGTATTCTATTTATTAAGATTGTCAGTTCTCCAACCCTGTTAAAGGCTGGCATAATTGCATGGCATACCAAAGAGCCATAGAATATTTAATATATAGCTTGTCATGATAATGTAGTACTCACTTCACTGCCACACCATCAGTTCAGTGAGTGTGACATGAGCAAAAGTAATTTACTGTGACACATACGATAACTTGTAGCTAGTTGACAATAAGTTGTGGAAAATGTGACATTATCTTCCTGTGAACCAGCTTCCATCAAGCTACTGTAAAATGCCTAGCAAGCTCTTAACAATGCATCGCTTGATTGTCACAAGATCACACAACCTTTGCAGAATTGACAGTGTCAAAATATATGTTCTGTCAACAACATAACGATAAACCACTTAAACTCATACAACATTTTCAGACGGTTGGCACAAATACAACATATTTTAAACTATGCCCCCAAATATGCTAATGAGCCCGAACGAGCACATTGCCACCGCCTACATTTCAAAGTGCAGTAATGATTGTACCTTGTATTGAATATATTGTGTAGAAACAACGTACCATTATACTTAGATTATCCGGACATGTACCCTAAAAGTACTGTTTCTTTTGTGAACCAAAGAAAAACATTGTACCGTGACCATTCTATTATTTTTTTAAAGTGTGCGGATGTACTGTATAATTATGGTAACAAATAAGCCATGCAAAAAATCGTATTCTTTAAAATGCCAATAAATCTATCGTCGATTTGATGTGGAAAAATCACTTGTGACATTTCATATGGAACAACACATTAAACATTCCACATGTTAAAATGTGTTGTTGGAACACTTCACTTGTGACATTTCATATGTGACATTTCACATGTTAAAATGTGTTGTTGGAACACTTCACTTGTGACATTTCATATGTGAAACTTCACGTGATCACGTGAAATTCATGTTTTTTTTTCTTCCCCATGTTAGGATGTTTGTAAGAGTTTCTCAAGACATTTGTTTTTTTCCCCATGTTAGGATGTTTGTAAGAGTTTCCAGTCATCAGGATTTCACGTGATGGTCCCAGATGGTCTCAAACCATCCCAAACAATTATAAATAAAGTCATGAAATGGTATGGAGGTTTGAAAGATAGTGGTACGTTGTGCAGCTAAAGTATTACCCTACCTGGGTGTTGAAGTACACGAATCGTTCTGCTGCACCACAAAGTCTATAACAGTTCCATAAACACGCCTAGAATACATCTCTGTACTTAGCAAAAGAGTTCCATCTGCACTGCTATTTTAGTTATCAATAGAGCCCCACAGTCGAGGTGTCAAAATACCCATAAAGCCTAGTGGTCAAACAGGCAAATGGTTCCAATCGTATTTCCACCATTCATTTTTCCAATAGGGGACACTTAGAAACACTTCAAATAGAGGCTGTGTTTCGTGTAGGCTTACCCTGGCTTGATGTTTTGATAACCATGTAAAATCTCTCTCGGACAAGGTGACTTTTATCAATATATTAGTCTCTAGTAGATATCATATAAAACTACAACTCCCTGCAAGCTCCTGCACGTAATCTCTAGCTGACACCTTGGCTAACAGGTATTGTGTCAATTGAAAACTTGCAAGACAGTTCACAGATTTGTCCATTTAATGAAATGTAGCCAAATTGGTCATTACTACATTTTAGGGCTGACCCCAATTAGTTGACAGGTCGATTGTTTGGACTTTAGGTTGTTGGTCGCCAAGATTATTTTAGTCGCACAGTAATATATGTACAGTGGGGCAAAAAGTATTTAGTCAACCACAAATTGTGCAAGTTCTCCCACTTAAAAGATGAGAGAGGCCTGTAATTTTCATCATAGGTACACTTCAACTATGACAGACAAAATGAGAAATAAAAATCCAGAAAATCACATTGTAGGATTTTTAATGAATTTATTTGCAAATGATGGTGGAAAATAAGTATTTGGTCAATAACAAAAGTGTATCTCAATACTTTGTTATATACCCTTTGTTGGCAATGACAGAGGTCAAACGTTTTCTGTAAGTATTCACAAGGTTTTCACACACTGTTGCTGGTATTTTGGCCCATTCCTCCATGCATATCTCCTCTAGAGCAGTGATGTTTTGGGGCTGTTGCTTTGCTCCCTCCAAAGATTTTCTATGGGGTTGAGATCTGGAGACTGGCTAGACCACTCCAGGACCTTGAAATGCTTCTTACGAAGCTACTCCTTCGTTGCCCGGGCGGTGTGTTTGGGATCATTGTCATGCTGAAAGACCCAGCCACGTTTCATCTTCAATGCCCTTGCTGATGGAAGGAGGTTTTTACTCAAAATCTCACGATACATGGCCCCATTCATTCTTTCCTTTACACGGATCAGTCGTCCTGGTCCCTCTGCAGAAAAACAGCCCCAAAGCATGATGTTTCCACCCCCATGCCTCACAGTAGGTATGGTATTCTTTGTCCTCCAAACACGACGAGTTGAGTTTTTACCAAAAGTTATATTTTGGTTTCATCTGAGCATATGACATTCTCCCAATCTTCTTCTGGATCATCCAAATGCTCTCTAGCAAACTTCAGACGGGCCTGGACATGTACTGGCTTAAGCAGGGGGACACGTCTGGCACTGCAGGATTTGAGTCCCTGGCGGCGTAGTGTGTTACTGATGGTAGGCTTTGTTACTTTGGTCCCAGCTCTCTGCAGGTCATTCACTAGGTCCCCCCCGTGTGGTTCTGGGATTTTGCTCACCGTTCTTGTGATCATTTTGACCCCACTGGGTGAGATCTTGCGTGGAGCCCCAGATCGAGGGAGATTATCAGTGGTCTTGTATGTCTTCCATTTCCTAATAATTGCTCACACAGTTGATTTCTTCAAACCAAGCTGCTTACCTATTGCAGATTCAGTCTTCCCAGCCTGGTGCAGGTCTACAATTTTGTTTCTGATGTCTCCTTTACAGCTCTTTGGTCTTGGCCATAGTGGAGTTTGGAGTGTGACTGTTTGAGGTTGTGGACAGGTGTATTTTATACTGATAACAAGTTCAAACAGGTGCCATTAATACAGGTAACGAGTGGAGGACAGAGGAGCCTCTTAAAGAAGAAGTTACAGGTCTGTGAGAGCCAGAAATATTGCTTGTTTGTAGGAATAAATTCATAAAAATCCTACAATGTGATTTTCTGTTTTTTTCTCATTTTGTCTGTCATTGTTGAAGTGTACCAATGATGAAAATTACAGGCCTCACTCATCTTTTTAAGTGGGAGAACTTGTACAATTGGTGGCTGACTAAATACTTTTTTGCCCCACTGTATATGTATATACAGTACAAGTCAAAGGTTTGGATACACCTACTCATTCAAGGGTTTTTCTTTATTGTTACTATTTTCTACATTGTAAAATAATAGTGAGGGCATCAAAACTATGAAATAACAAACATGGAATCATGTAGTAACCAAAAAGTGTTATATATTTAAAAATATATTTGAGATTTGAGATTTTTCAAAGTAGTCACCCTTTGCCTTGATGACAGTTTTGCACACGCTTGGCATTTTCTCAACCAGCTTCATGAGGTAGTCACCTGGAATGCATTTCAAATAACATGTGTGCCTTGTTAAAAGTCAATTTGAGCCAATCAGTTATGTTGTTACAAGGTAGGCAGAAGATAGCCCTATTTGGTAAAAAGTCCATATTATGGCAAGAACAGCTCAAATAAGCTAAGAGAAATTACAGTCCATCATTAATTTAAGACAGGAAGGTTAGTCAAATCCGGGAAATTTCAAGAACTTTTTAAAGTTTATACAAATGCAGTCGCAAAAACCTTCAAACTTTATAATGAAGCTGTCTCTCACGAGGACCAGCACAGGAAAAGAAGATCCAGAGATACTTCTACTGCAGAGGATAAGTTCATTAGATTTAACTGCACCTCAGATTGCAGCCCAAATAAATGCTTTACAGAGTTCAACAGTCACATCTCAACATCAACTTTTCAGAGGATATTGTGTGAATCAGGCCTTCATGGTTGAATTGCTGCAAAGAAACCACTACTAAAGGACACCAATAATAAGAAGAGACTTGCTTAGACCGGTAGAAATCTGTCCTTTGGTCAAATTGGTCCAAATTTGTGATTTTTGACTCCATCCATCATGTCGTTGTGAGACGCAGACTAGGTGAATGGATGACCTCCGCATAAGTGGTTCCCACCGTGAAGCATAGAGGAGGAGGTGTGATGGTGTGGGGGTGCTTTGCTGGTGACACTGTCTGTGATTTATTTAGAATTCAAGGCACACTTAACCAGCATGGCTACCACAGCATTATGCAACAATACGCCATGCCACCTGGTTTGCGCTTATTGGGACTATCATTTGTTTTTCAACAGGACAATGATCCAAAACACACCTCCAGGCTGTGTAAGGGCAATTTGACCAAGAAGGAGAGCGATTGAGTGCTGCTTCAGATGACCTGGCCTCCACAATCACCTGACCTCAACCCAATTGAGATGGTTTGGGATGTGTTGGACTGTAGAATGAAGGAAAAGCAGCCAACAAGTGCTCAGCATATGTGGGAACTGTTAGAAAAGCATTCCAGGTGAAGCTGGTTGAGAGAAGGCCAAGAGTGTGCAAAGCTGTCATTAAGGCATAGAGTGGCTACTTTGAAGAATCTCAAATAGCAAATATATTATATTTGTTTTTTTGCTTACTACATGATTCCATATGTGTTATTTCATGGTTTTGATGACTCCACTATTATTTTACACTGTAGAAAATAGTAAAAATGAACAAAAACCCTTGAATAAGTAGGTGTGTCCAAACTTTTGACTGGTACTGTATGTTGTCTTCCTCTGTTTTCAAATCTTGCTGACATCTCTCTCGCTCTCTCTCCCTGCAGTGAGGTTCGCAGACTGTGGCCTGGGCGACAGGGTGCTGTTGGAGGTGGTTGACGTGGAAGACTTCAGGCTGGATGAGGATGGCACGGTGTATGCCCGGCATGCCTTCCGTCTTGCCGACAGGAAGAGCGCCTTGGTGGTGCGAGCGAGGGATCTGGAGACCAAGGAGGATTGGAAGACGCATGTTTACCTCCTCCTCCGGAAGGAAGGAAAGCGAGAGACGACAGAACACAAACTCATCAAACAGGTCTGGGATATAATACCGATTTTCTTTTTCATTTAACAGACGACTTATCCAAAGCAATACACTTTTACCCTACGCATATGTGGCCCATGCGGGAAATGAAAACACAACCCACGCATTCTGTAAAAACTCCTGGCCCTAAACATGATGATGAAGTATAATGTTATCGGGGTATATACCTACTCTGTTAGTCGTTGATGGCCAGTAAAGTGCTGATAACCACAGAAAGAAGACAAGGCTCACTACAGTACAGTGTGCATCCCAGATGTCACCCTATTTCCTTTATAGTGTGCTATTTTTCACCAGGTCCCTGGTCAATAGTAGTGCACTATGTAGGGAACAGGGTAGCATTTGGAATGCAGACAGCATCTGCACAGAAATGTTCCATTTTCTGCTTTCAAGGTGATTTGTAATTCTTATTGGAAACCAGACAGTGTTGGGATGTCCACCTTTTTATCACCCACAACCTGTATTCAGACAATTTGCCAGGGTTGGAAAGACTAAGCTATAAGACTACCTAAAGCATCTAAACTGGATCAAACGTTTCAGTAATGGGTACAATAATTCACGTTTCAGGACCCCATGTTAGTGTAAAACTAAGCCCTCAAAATAAGGCCTTATGAAATACATATTGTGTTAAATATGTATTATTTTTAATGGTAACATTTTCACTTGGTGAAGGCCACAGGACTGAAAATGGATGAATGCAGCTACCATGTCTCTGTCACTAACAAATAGAGTCATAGGTGGTAATTCTACAATTTACTTGAAAGCCAAGGCACTCTGGGAAATATTTGAATAAGGTTTTACACTAAGCAGTGTTTAACACTGTTTTGGCATCTATATGGGATTCAACACTTTCAGTAATGATTTAAAACTTTTTTGTTCTTTAAACCTCGACAATTTGCTTTGTGGTGCTACTGCCTGCTGTGTGTTAATTACATTTACATTACATTTAAGTCATTTAGCAGACGGAGGTCCTCTATATATGAGGATACATTCCCAGTAAACATTGTTAATTAGAGCAATAAGGAGGTCCTCTATATATGAGGAGACATTCTCCAGTAAACATTGTTAATTAGAGCAATAAGGAGGTCCTCTATATATGAGGAGACATTCCCCAGTAAACATTGTTAATTAGAGCAATAAGGAGGTCCTCTATATATGAGGAGACATTCCCCAGTAAACATTGTTAATTAGAGCAATAAGGAGGTCCTCTATATATGAGGAGACATTCCCAGTAAACATTGTTAATTAGAGCAATAAGGAGGTAAACCAATAAGGAGGTCCTCTATATATGAGGAGACATTCCCCAGTAAACATTGTTAATTAGAGCAATAAGGAGGTCCTCTATATATGAGGAGACATTCCCCAGTAAACATTGTTAATTAGAGCAATAAGGAGGTCCTCTATATATGAGGAGACATTCCCCAGTAAACATTGTTAATTAGAGCAATAAGGAGGTCCTCTATATATGAGGATATATGACATTCCCCAGTAAACATTGACATTCCCCAGTAAACATTGTTAATTAGAGCAATAAGGAGGTCCTCTATATATGAGGAGACATTCCCCAGTAAACATTGTTAATTAGAGCAATAAGGAGGTCCTCTATATATGAGGAGACATTCCCCAGTAAACATTGTTAATTAGAGCAATAAGTTAATTAGAGGTCCTCTATATATGAGGAGACATTCCCCAGTAAACATTGTTAATTAGAGCAATAAGGAGGTCCTCTATATATGAGGATACATTCCCCAGTAAACATTGTTAATTAGAGCAATAAGGAGGTCCTCTATATATGAGGAGACATTCCCCAGTAAACATTGTTAATTAGAGCAATAAAGAGGTCCTCTATATATGAGGAGACATTCCCCAAAACATTGTTAATTAGAGCAATAAGGAGGTCCTCTATATATGAGGAGACATTCCCCAGTAAACATTTTAATTAGAGCAATAAGGAGGTCCAGAGGAGATAGTGAAATAGTGCATTGCCATATGCTTAGTGGGTCCATTAATGTCTCTCGGCATTCTGTGGGAAAACAGTGTGAGGAAAGAAAAAGCTGTTAAAATACCACCGATACCAAACTTGTGAATAAAAGCTGTGAAATTGAACAAGTGGAGTGTTAGGCAGCTATTAGTCAGCTAGCTCGCTCAACAGACGGATGGATCAGAATACTCTGAGAAAAGGGAGGAAGGAAGGAGAGGGAGGGTTTGGAGAGGCAAGTGGGAGAGTTATGACGTAGAAGAAGGCTGTTGGGTATATAGGGGAAAGATGGAGAGAATGAAGTGAAAGAGAGAAAGGAGGAAAATATAGGGATAGAGATTAGGTGGAGGGATGCAGCGAGAGGATGAGATGGCTGAAGGGTTGTATTCAGATTCAGATTAGAGTATGGAGGAAACAAAACTGCATTCCTAGGCTGCAAATATTTATGAGGACACACACACAGGTTACATACACAGCCAGCCAGTCTGATCATTGGTCAGGTCCTCAGAAATGATGTCAGTAATCCAGCTCTGTGGAACGAGGCCATGAATACACTAAATCATAGTATTTGTCATAGTGTTTTTGTGTGTGTTGGTGTGTGGGTCTGAGTAATCTGTCTCTGTGTCTCTGTCTCTGTGTGTGTGTGTGTGTGTGTGTGTGTGTGTGTGTGTGTGTGTGTGTGTGTGTGTGTGTGTGTGTGTGTGTGTGTGTGTGTGTGTGTGTGTGTGTGTGTGTGTGTGTGTGTGTAACCTTTGTTGTTGTCTCATCTCTGCAGGTGAACTCCAGCTCTGCAGCTGTGACTCAGCAGGTGCGAGAGATCGTGTTTCCATGGCACAGCTTGGTCGTTGGGGACGATGGATCTCTGAGGCGGGTGAAGAGGGACTGGGTCATTCCCCCCATCAACGTCCCTGAGAACTCACGAGGACAGTTCCCCGAGGAGCTAGTCAGGGTAGGGGAGACACATACATGGAGACACACACAAACGGGTTGTAAGTAAGCATTTCACGGTAAAGTCTACACATGTTGTATTCGGCGCATGTGACAAATACAGTTTGATTTGGAACACAGAGACACACACACACAACACACACACACACACACACACACACACACACACACACACACACACACACACACACACACACACACACACACACACACACACACACAACACACACAGTTCAAATGCCACGTTTTACACATTTCCCCACTAGCTCATAGGATTTTATAGTGTGTGTTTGTGTGTTCAGTTTTTGTGTATATGTACAGTATGTACTGTATGTGTGTGGTTCCAGTGTATGAAAAGCGCACTATTTCCTCCTAACACCATCTGCTGATATATTTATATTGTAATCCGCGGCATAAGGCTGAGTCAGGGGGTTAATGGCAGTGGGATGGTGATTTATACATGTTTATTAAGGTTTATGGTGCATCTGCTGTTTCCTGTCTGTACTATACAGCCCATGTATGGTGTTGAGGGGAGCTAAAGATGTTTTGAATAAAAGTGTGGTTGTAAATGTACTGTATCTAAACTGGGAATATCTCTCACTCTACCTCCCTCTGTCTCTCTCCCTCCTGCTAGATCCGGTCGGACCGTGATAAGAACAGTCTCCTGCGTTACAGTGTGACTGGGCCCGGTGCTGACCAGTCTCCGACCGGGATCTTTATCATCAACCCCATCTCTGGACAGCTCTCTGTGACCAAACCCCTCGACCGGGAACACATCTCCAACTTCCATGTAAGTGTTCAGCTCATAGAATTAGAATGAGTAGATTTAGCATCCACATTCCTGTCAATTACTCCATAATGGGTGGCTTGGTGGCCAACAGTCTTTATCGGTCTATGTTAAATGTAGTAAAACGCCATACAGAGTAAGTTGGACAGGAAACTTTGATCTTGAGAACTCACTCAATGCAGACACACAAGCAACTATGATCTGCAGCAGAGCATTTGCATGAAGGATGGGGCCACCTCGTGAATATTCATAGAGTGATGTAGCTGTCAGAGTCACTGAAGCTCTGTCATGAATACTAATTAGGTGTGGCAGTACCGGAGACATGGTATAGGGAGCTGCACAGCCAGGATTGCAGCTATGAGACAGGGTATAGGAGTAGGTACTGCAACAGCTGTATGTTATGGCCCGCCTAGCGGTAGGCGTCTATCATGGCTGTTTTGGAGACGGGGTACAGCGTACAGGGAGCGTACTCAGCTTTCATCCCTGTAGTGCTCTCTGTTAGAGAGCAGTAGGGGAGAGGCCCTAGGAGAGAAACACTTAAGAATCCTTAAATCCAACCTTGAGAGGCCAAGTGTATACAAACCTCAGAGTCAATAGCCCTGTTCCCAATCCCGATAAGTTACACCCTTCCCCTCTCTCTGCCCTTGGTGGATTGCCCTATGAAGTGTAAGCAAAACGCTGAAAACTACACCAATCCTATCCAAGGTCTACGAGGAGCTATTACCATATTGCTTACACATATGGAATCCTTTCTGATCCATGTGAGAGAGAAAACAAGAGAAGAGGGAAAGTCATGAGTTATCGAGTTGGAAACAAATGTGATAGAAAGAGAACAGCCATGGCCTGGTGAATTCAGACTGAACGCTATGCTAACAGTCTGGTTTAACCAGGTTAAGACAACCATGCCCTAACCCTGTATTAGTCTCTGGAACTGCGAGCCCATACCATTCCCATAAGTGTGCCTAACCATGAACCTGTATTTGTGTGCCTATAGTTGACAGCCCGCGTCCTTACCATGCGTTTAACCTGTACTACTGTATGCATCTGTGTAGCTGCGAGCCCATGCTGTGGACCTGAATGGGAACCAGATAGAGAACCCCATAGACATCGTCATCAACGTCATAGACATGAATGACAACAGACCAGAGTTTACACACACCATCTACAACGGATCAGTACCAGAGGGATCCAAACCAGGTAACAGCGCACACGCACGCATGCACGTATATTCCATTGTGTGAGAGGTTTTAATTGACTTGTTTGGTTCACGTTCCCAGGGTCCTTTGTGATGACAGTTACGTCACTGGACAAGGATGACCCTAAAACAGCCAATGGGATGCTCCGATACAAGATTATATCTCAGAATCCTGAAAACCCCTCCTCCAACATGTTCACAATCAACAACAAGACAGGAGGAATCATCACTGTGGCTGCAGGGCTAGACAGAGAGGTGTGTGTGTGTGTGTGTGTCAATGTGTTTCAATGTTTTTATGATTGTGTGTTCACAATATAGACTGTCTATATTATACGCTGTAACATGGACCTGTACCCTGTTGTCTTCCTTCTTCCAGAAAGTTCCTCAGTACACGTTAATCATCCAGGCTACTGACATGGAGGGGAACCCAACCTATGGCCTGTCTAACACAGCTACGGCTATCATCAGGATCACTGACATCAATGATAACCCCCCGGAGTTCACCGCTGACAAAGTAAGTCACAGACAGACAAACAGACATACTGACAGATAGACAGACATACACACACACGAATGTGCACACACAGATGCATACAGACATACAATACACCAACACGTGCAAACAGACACACTTTCCCTCTCAAACACAGGGGGGGGGGGGAAACACAGAATATCTTTTTTCAAATAAACCAAATGTTTTATCATAAGATACTATCTTTCTCCTATTATTGAGCAATATTTTCATCTTTCACTCCCGCCTCTCTCTTTCACTTCCCCTCGCTCTGTAGTTCTATGGAGAGGTGCAGGAGAACCGTGTGAATGTGATCGTAGCTAATCTGACAGTAACAGATAAGGACCAGCCCCACAGTGCAGCCTGGAGGACTGTGTACAGGATCACAGCTGGAGACCCCACTGGACGCTTCACCATCCCCACTGACCTCACCACCAATGAGGGACTGGTCACTGTGGTTAAGGTATGGATTTACACAGCTCTGATGAGAAATATTTTTTTATATGAATGGAAAATGAACTTTTACAGCATATACCTGTATATACATGCAGACAAAGAGACAGAGATACAGCACAGACTTATTTTACATTTTGTTGTGTTATAGCCTGAATGCAAAATGGATTAAATAGATGTGTTTCTTACCCATCTACACACGAAGTGAAAACATGTTTTTTGGCATTTTTGCAAATGTATTGAAAATTAAATACAGAAATATCTCATTTACATAAGTATTCACATCCCTGAGTAAATATGTGTTAGAATCACATTTGGCAGTGATTACAGCTGTGAGTCTTTATGGGTAAGTCTCTAAGAGCTTTGCAAACCTGGATTATACAATGTTTGCACATTAATTTGAAAAATTCTTCCAGCTGGTTGTTGATCATTGCTAGACAGCCATTTCCAAGTCTTGCCATAGATTTTAAAGCTGATTTAAGTCAAAACTGTAACTAGGCCACTCAAGAACATTTAATGTCATCTTGGTAAGCAACTCCAGTGTACTTTATATTTTGCCTTGTATTTTAGGTTATTGACCTGCTGAATTTGTCTCCCAGTGTCTGTTGGCAAGCAGACTGAAGCAGGTTTTCCTTTAGTTTTTTTCCTGTGCTTAGCGCTATTCCATGTCTTTTTAATCATAAAAAAAACTCCCCAGACCTTGGCAAGCATACCCATAACATCATGCAGCCACCACCATGCTAAAAAATATGAAGAGTGGTACTCAGTAATGTGTTGCGTTAGATTTGGTGAAATCGATTAGTGGTTTCCTTCATGGTGAAATACCTTAGCGGTTTCCTTCATGGTGAAATACCTTAGTGGTTTCCTTCATGGTGAAATACCTTAGTGGTTTCCTTCATGGTGAAATACCTTAGTGGTTTCCTTCATGGTGAAATACCTTAGTGGTTTCCTTCCACTCCGGCAACTGAGTTAGGAAGGATGCCTGTGTCTTTGTAGTGACTGGGTGGATTGATACACCATCCAAAGTGTAGTGAATAACTTCACCATGCTAAAGTGAGTCCATGCAACTTGACTTATTAAGAGCATTTTTACTCCTGAACTTATTTAGGCTTTCCATAACAAAGGGGTTGAATACTTGACTAAAGACATTTCAGATTTTCATTTTTAATTCATTTGTAAACATTTCTAAAAACAAAATTCCACTTTGACATCGTGGAGTATTGTGTCAAGAAATCTCAATTGAATACATTTTAAATTCAGGCTATAACACAACAAAATGTGGAAAAAGTCAAGGGGTTTGATTACTTTCTGAAGCCACTGTACATTACGGCTGTTTTCAAAGTGAGAGCTTTGGTATGTAAGATTTACAAACAAATTGAACTGTAAACTGCGTGGCTAACTGGTATGTGTGTATCTCTCCAGCCTATAGACTATGAGGTGAGTCGTTCCTTCGTGCTGACGGTACTGGCTGAGAACGAGGTTTCCCTGGCTCGTGGTATCCACCTGCCCCGTCAGTCCACCGCCACCGTGTCTGTACGCATCACAGACGTCAACGAGAGCCCAGAGTTCTCCCCTAACCCCAAAGTCATCAAACTAGAGGAGGGGCTACCGGGCGGCTCGCTACTCACCACCTTTACAGCACAGGACCCTGACAGATACATGCAACAGAACATACGGTAAGTAGATGAGAGAGGGATCAGCGTTGGCATGTTAGCTAATATATATATTTTTAAAACTTTTATTTAACTAGGCAAGTCAGTTAGGCAAATTGTTATTTACAACAACAGCCTAGGAGCAGTGGATTAACAGCCTTGTTCAGGGGCAAAACGAAAGATTTTTACCTTGTCAGCTCACCAAGGGGGGCGGGGCTTAGCAAAGGGTAAATTGTGTACTGTCATCTCATTGGTTGATTTTAAGGTACGCCAAGGTGTTCGACCCTGCTAATTGGCTGAAGATAGACCCTGTAAACGGGCGGATCTCCACCATCGCTGTGCTGGACAGAGAGTCTCCATATGTGAAGAATAACCTATACAACATCACCTTCATGGCCACTGACAATGGTGAGAGTGGACCTGTACTGTTTTTGGAACTTACAGTGTATAGCTGTGTGGGGGTACTCATGCAGAGAAGCACTTAGAGCTGAATCTCACTATTCACATCAATTAAATTAAATTACAATCCATTTAGTTTGACTCACTTTCTTGGCACGATAAGATAAATATCTTGTCCCCCACCCCCAAAAAAAAAAAGGAAAATATCAGATGACAATGGTAGGTGGTCCTTCTGTAGCTCAGTTGGTAGAGCATGGCGCTTGTAACGCCAGGGTAGTGGGTTTGATTCCCGGGACCACCCATACGTAGAATGTATGCACACATGACTGACTGTAAGTTGCTTTGGATAAAAGCGTCTGCTAAATGGCATATATTATATATTAGTACTACTACAGAAAAGTATATGTATACACATGAGCACACAAGTTAGTGTTCACAGACTCTAAAAACACCACTCACGCACAGAAAGCCCCTGCTGCGTCTCAGCACAATCCTGACTGAGCTCTTCATTGTGCTTTTTGGCAACACACACACACACACACACACACACACACACACACACACACACACACACACACACACACACACACACACACACACACACACACACACACACACACACACACACACACACACACACACACACACACACACACACACACACACACACACACACACACACACACACACACACACACACACACACACACACACACACACACACAGGTCAGCTGTGTATCTCAGGCAGCCTCCCTAACGTACTGATTTCCCTCTCCCTCATTCCTTTACTCACCCTCCTGGTGTGTTTGATCATACATTTCTCTCATCTCTTATTTAGGAGGTTAGTTTCACTGAAGTCATATGTAGCTGTTGACAGAGTGTTGTTTTAAGACATTTGAGTGTTGCAATATGGTTTGGCGTGTGACATAATATTATGTATGACAGCATGAATCCTGTTTGGTATGAGTGCTGTAATGTGCCTGTAATGTCTTCCTTTCAACACATAGTTCAGTACAGTATCTAAGTTGCACCAAACATTGTTTTATTATTCCTGTCTATGTAAGGTGCCATTTTCTTCACTTTACTTATCTCACTAGTCTCTCCATCTCTCTTTCCTCCATCCCTTTATCCTCCCTCTCTCAGGCATCCCCCCAGCCAGTGGTACAGGTACATTACAGATGTACCTGTTGGACATAAATGACAATGCTCCTCGTGTCTTCCCTCCGGAGGTGGAGATGTGTGAGAAGCCTGAGCCCAACACCATCAACATCACCGCCAGTGACCCCGATCTGACCCCTAACGCCGGCCCCTTCGCCTTCGAACTGGCCAAGCGGCCGGCAGATGCACGCAGGAACTGGACCCTCACACGCCTCAATGGTTAGTCTGTCTGCTTTTTCCCCTCTTTTGCTCCATTTCTCTTTCTCAAATGAATTTAATTCAAAAATGTTTTATTGGCATGACTAAATAACTTGTTGAACATTCTCCCCCATCTCGCTCTCTTTCTTTCTTTATCCTTCCCTCTATTACTCTCCCTTGCTCTCTCTCTCTCTCATTCTTATTTCCTGTCTTTGTCTCTAAAACTCTCAACCTCCATCTGTAACTCCCCACAAACTCTCTTTTCCTCCCCACCTCTCTCTCTCTTCCCCCTCTCTCTTCCTTCCCCCCTCTCTCTCTTTCTCTCTTCTCCTCCCCCTCTCTCTCTCTGTGTGTCCCTATCCCAGGTGAATATGCTCAGGTCAGGCTGCGGATAGGTTTTCTGGAGAGTGGTATCTACGAGGTTCCTATCATCATCACAGACTCAGGCAACCTGCCCATGTCCAATACATCCTACCTACAGGTCAAGGTGTGTCAGTGTGATCACCATGGAGACTGCGTGGACATGGAACGCATCATCGCAGCAGGGCTGGGCACTGGAGCCATCATCGCAATCCTCATCTGTATCATCATACTGCTAGGTGAGTCTGGTTATACAGGCTAAGACGAGCTTACCCACACACTCAAGCAGACTTGCACACACCAACACACAGCCATATCCCCTGCCTTATCTCCCACATTCTCCTATCTGGGTATTTTTATAGCTCCAGTACAATCTCAGAAATAAATGTTTGGATTTGTTCCGAAACGTTTAGTTATACTGTAGGTACATATGTCAGATAATACCTTTCTCTAGTGATGGAGAAATTAAGTTTCCTGAAGCGTCGAGATTTTCCAACCAATTGTGTCAAAACATGTTCATTACGAGGCTTTGATCAACATAGTGTACACTAGCGGCACCTCGCGATCAAAATAATTTAGAGCAGCCAAATTATTATAGTTGACATCCCATACCCCATAGCGTGTGCGCAGCGTGGCCTTTTTGTCTAATACCAAACCAATACCAAACCAATACCAAACCAATACCAAACCAATACCAAACCAATACCAAACCAATTAGTTCGACCAAACGAAGCTTCGGATGCCATTGATCACGTGCTTCTGATAAAAGGATACAGGCATCGACACACTGCTCAGCAATGTTGACGGATGCCCCGGGAACTCCAGCATCAAACGTAACATCACTACCTTTCTCGACGGGTAAAAAAACATGCTTTTTGCCTTCATATGTGACCAACTGGCTCGATTCGGACTTATGTAACAACATTTTCAATGGTGTTTTTACATTGGATAAAAGTAGAGACTCAGAGTTAGAAAATGTTATTTCATGCACTACAGTTGAGGAACAATGGGAAAGTATTTCTACTTTGAAAGTTGATAAGGGTGTAACCTCACTTTTGAGAAAAACGCCCTTCAATGTTTTGGTACCTACTAGAGAGCTCTTCTTTATCTACACCCATTCAGCATCACTCATATCCTTTTAATCTTTAGCCCCACCTATCTCTTTAAGGATTCACATGTGAGGCTATGTACTAAACAACAAAAAATGTCAAGACTAAAGGCTGACTTATACTATGGGTATGTTCTTAAATTTGTGCCAGAGTGTGCTCTGGGAGTTCGTTATCTCAGAGCATTGTCAGATTGTCCATTCGTAAATTCACAGCGTTTTGCTCTCTGAGAGTTCAGAGCGCACACTGGACGCTCTGGCCTAACAACAGCAGTCAAGCACCCAAGCTAACTAGCTAACGTTGGCTAGCTTGCTAGCTATTTCCAGACACAAATGAGAGAAGAGGTCATTCTGACCATTTTACTCCCCCTAGCAGAGCTGGTTAGGCTGTGTTTATGTTATCCAGAGCGTTGGTGACTGCAACTGTGCTGCTGGCAACAATTTAATTACGTTTTTTTTGCAACGTTTACTGACACCGGCCATTTTCATCGGGTGTTGAGCGTTCGTAAATTTGTCAGTTATTCGTCAGTGAGCTCTGGCACACTCAAACAGGAGTGCTCTGAAATCAGAGTTGATAGCCAGAGTGAATTTATCAGCTACGTCTAACGACAGTTATCGCAGTATTTTTTATTTTTTTTATTTCACCTTTATTTAACCAGGTAGGCTAGTTGAGAACAAGTTCTCATTTGCAACTGCGACCTGGCCAAGATAAAGCATAGCAGTGTGAACAGACAACACAGAGTTACACATGGAGTAAACAATTAGCAAGTCAATGACACAGTAGAAAAAATGGGCAGTCTATATACAATGTGTGCAAAAGGCATGAGGTAGGCGAATAATACAATTTTGCAGATTAACACTGGAGTGATAAATGATCAGATGGTCATGTACAGGTAGAGATATTGGTGTGCAAAAGAGCAGGAAAGTAAATAAATAAAAACAGTATAAAAACAGTATGGGAATGAGGTAGGTGAAAATGGGTGAGCTATTTACCTATAGACTATGTACAGCTGCAGCGATCGGTTAGCTGCTCGGATAGCTGATGTTTGAAGTTGGTGAGGGAGATAAAGTCTCCAACTTCAGCGATTTTTGCAATTCGTTCCAGTCACAGGCAGCAGAGTACTGGAACGAAACGCGGCCAAATGAGGTGTTGGCTTTAGGGATGATCAGTGAGATACACCTGCTGGAGCGCGTGCTACGGATGGGTGTTGCTATCGTGACCAGTGAACTGAGATAAGTTGGAGCTATACCTAGCATGGACTTGTAGATGACCTGGAGCCAGTGGGTCTGGCGACGGATATGTAGTGAGGGCCAGCCGACTAGAGCATACAGGTCGCAGTGGTGGGTGGTATAAGGTGCTTTAGTGACAAAACGGATGGCACTGTGATAGACTGCATCCAGTTTGCTGAGTAGAGTGTTGGAAGCCATTTTGTAGATGACATCGCCGAAGTCGAGGATCGGTAGGATAGTCAGTTTTACTAGGGTAAGCTTGGCAGCTTGAGTGAAGGAGGCTTTGTTGCGGAATAGAAAGCCGACTCTTGATTTGATTTTTGATTGGAGATGTTTGATGTGAGTCTGGAAGGAGAGTTTGCAGTCTAGCCAGACACCTAGGTACTTATAGATGTCCACATATTCAAGGTCGGAACCATCCAGGGTGGTGATGCTAGTCGGGCATGCGGGTGCAGGCAGCGATCGGTTGAAAAGCATGCATTTGGTTTTACTCGCGTTTAAGAGCAGTTGGAGGCCACGGAAGGAGTGCTGTATGGCATTGAACCTCGTTTGGAGGTTTGATAGCACAGTGTCCAATGACGGGCCGAAAGTATATAGAATGGTGTCGTCTGCGTAGAGGTGGATCAGGGAATCGCCCGCAGCAAGAGCAACATCATTGATATATACAGAGAAAAGAGTCGGCCCGAGAATTGAACCCTGTGGCACCCCCATAGAGACTGCCAGAGGACCGGACAGCATGCCCTCCGATTTGACACACTGAACTCTGTCTGCAAAGTAATTGGTGAACCAGGCAATGCAGTCATCCGAAAAACCGAGGCTGTTGAGTCTGCCGATAAGAATATGGTGATTGACAGAGTCGAAAGCCTTGGCGAGGTCGATGAAGATGGCTGCACAGTACTGTCTTTTATCGATGGCGGTTATGATATCGTTTAGTACCTTGAGTGTGGCTGAGGTGCACCCGTGACCGGCTCGGAAACCAGATTGCACAGCGGAGAAGGTACGGTGGGATTCGAGATGGTCAATGACCTGTTTGTTGACTTGGCTTTCGAAGACCTTAGATAGGCAGGGCAGGATGGATATAGGTCTATAGCAGTTTGGGTCCAGGGTGTCTCCCCCTTTGAAGAGGGGGATGACTGCGGCAGCTTTCAATCCTTGGGGATCTCAGACGATATGAAAGAGAGGTTGAACAGGCTGGTAATAGGGGTTGCGACAATGGCGGCAGATAGTTTCAGAAATAGCGGGTCCAGATTGTCAAGCCCAGCTGATTTGTACGGGTCCAGGTTTTGCAGCTCTTTCAGAACATCTGCTATCTGGATTTGGGTAAAGGAGAACCTGGAGAGGCTTGGGTGAGGAACTACGGGGGGGGCGGAGCTGTTGGCCGAGGTTGGAGTAGCCAGGCGGAAGGCATTGCCAGCCGTTGAGAAGTGCTTATTGAAGTTTTCGATAATCATGGATTTATCAGTGGAGACCGTGTTTCCTAGCCTCAGTGCAGTGGGCAGCTGGGAGGAGGTGCTCTTGTTCTCCATGGACTTCACAGTGTCCCAGAACTTTTTGGAGTTGGAGCTACAGGATGCAAACTTCTGCCTGAAGAAGCTGGCCTTAGCTTTCCTGACTGACTGCGTGTATTGGTTCCTGACTTCCCTGAACAGTTGCATATCACGGGGGCTATTCGATGCTATTGCAGTCCGCCACAGGATGTTTTTGTGCTGGTCGAGGGCAGTCAGGTCTGGAGTGAACCAAGGGCTGTATCTGTTCTTGGTTCTGCATTTTTTGAATGGAGCATGCTTATCTAAAATGGTGAGGAAGTTACCTTTAAAGAATGACCATGCATCCTCAACTGACGGGATGAGGTCAATGTCCTTCCAGGATACCCGGGCCAGGTCGATTAGAAAGGCCTGCTCACAGAAGTGTTTTAGGGAGCGTTTGACAGTGATGAGGGTGGTCGTTTGACTGCGGCTCCGTGGCGGATACAGGCGATGAGGCAGTGATCGCTGAGATCCTGGTTGAAGACAGCGGAGGTATATTTGGAGGGCCAGTTGGTCAGGATGACGTCTATGAGGTGCCCTTGTTTACAGAGTTAGGGTTGTACCTGGTGGGTTCCTTGATGATTTGAGTGAGATTGAGGGCATCTAGCTTAGATTGTAGGACTGCCGGGGTGTTAAGCATATCCCAGTTTAGGTCACCTAACAGAACAAACTCTGAAGCTAGATGGGGGCGATCAATTCACAAATGGTGTCCAGGGCACAGCTGGGAGCTGACGGGGGTCGGTAGCAGGCGGCAACAGTGAGAGACTTGTTTCTGGAGAGAGTAATTTTCAAAATTAGTAGTTCAAACTGTTTGGGTATGGACCTGGAAAGTATGACATTACTTTGCAGGCTATCTCTGCAGTAGACTGCGACTCCGCCCCTTTGGCAGTTCTATCTTGACGGAAGATGTTATAGTTGGGTATGGAAATCTCTGAATTTTTGGTGGCCTTCCTGAGCCAGGATTCAGACACGGCAAGGACATCAGGGTTAGCAGAGTGTGCTAAAGCAGTGAGTAAAACAAACTTAGGGAGGAGGCTTCTGATGTTGACATGCATAAAACCAAGACTTTTCGATCACAGAAGTCAACAAATGAGGGTACCTGGGGACATGCAGGGCCTGGGTTTACCTCCGCATCACCCGCGGAACAGAGAAGGAGTAGTATGAGGGTGCGGCTAAAGGCTATCAAAACTGGTCGCCTAGAGCGTTGGGGGCAGAGAATAAGAGGAGCAGGTTTCTGGGCATGGTAGAATATATTCAGGGCATAATAAGCAGACAGGGGTATGGTGGGGTGCGGGTACAGCGGAGGTAAGCCCAGGCACTGGGTGATGATGAGAGGTTGTATCTCTGGACATGCTGGTTGTAATGGGTGAGGTCACCGCATGTGTGGGGGTGGGACAAAGGAGGTAACAGGGGTATGCAGAGTGGATCTAGGGGCTCCATTGTGAACTAAAACAATGATAACTAACCTGAACAACAGTATACAAGGCATATTGACATTTGAGAGAGACATACAGCGAGGCATACAGTAATCACAGGTGTTGAATTGGGAAAGCTAGCTAAAAACAGTAGGTGAGGCTAATCAGCTAGCACAACAAACAGCAGGTAAAATGGCGTTGACTAGGCAACTGGGCCGACAGATAAACAAACAAGCAGAATGGGGTACCGTGATTAATGGACAGTCCAGCGTCGTCAGCTATATAGCCAAGAGATCAGTGTCCAGGGGCAGCGGTGGATGGGCAGGGAAGCTGGGCTGGCGAGTGTTATCCAGGTTTTAAAAAAACTAACAATGACTAAATAGCTTGTAGCTAGTTAGCTGGTTAGCGTCTGGAGGTTCTTGAGTGTGTCATAAAAATAAAATAAAAATGAAAAGTAATAGCGATTCCGTATCACAGTGGGTGAGGCAGGTTTCCAGAAGGTATAAACAAAATAAAAATCAAAGAGAGATAGAAAGTAAATGGGTTCAGAGTGTTTGGGATGCGGTGATTCAGATGGTTAGCAGGCCTGTGCAGTAACATCATAAACATGGTATTGAAATAGTTACTTGCATAGCGGAGTCTTTTGTTTAGATCTGTAGCTAGCTAGCTAAACAATTAACCATAATCCCAACTCATAACATTACTACACTTGATGAATATGCAGGTAGCTAACCAACCAGGTTCAATGTTTGCTAGTTATAGCCTAATGTTAGCTAGCAATGCCAATGGCTCTGAAATACAAATAATATTACTACACAGATCACACAAGTAACGTTAGCTAGCTAGCTAATAGTACACTTTAACTTGAAATGAAAACAACTTTTCTGACAAAACTAAAAATGTGTAATATCTGAAAATGTAGCTAGCTAGACTCTCTTACCCATATACAAGGATGGACGCTTCTCCCTCTTTGTCACGGATGCCGTGGTTGTCCTTAGTTTGAAGATGTAATCCAGAGACATGTGTTTTCAACAGCCTTCTGAGTGTTTTCTTTTCAACTCCGTCTGCATATATGTAATCAAATGCCAGAATGCCAGAATTCTCTCCATCTTCTTTGCTATCATACTTCATTTGCTATCATACTCTAATTCCATTTATTTAAAAACTCGGTCCTCCAGAAAGTGGAGAGCAACAAATCAAAATCTAATTTTATTTGTCAAATGTGCAGAATACAACAGGTGTAGTAGACCTTACTGTGAAATGCTTACTTACAAGCCCTTAACCAACAAGGCAGTTAAGAAAAATAAGTGTCATGAAAGTATTTCCTAACATAAATGGAAGTTAAAAAAATAATGATAATAATTAAAGAGCAATAATAAAATAACAGTAACCAGGCTATATACAAGGGCTACCGCTACAGAGTCAATGTGCGGGGGCACAGATTAGTCGAGGTAATTGAGGGAATATGTACATGTAGGTAGACTTATGCAGCTCTACTACGTGATATCTTTTTTAAAAGCAGCATTAGAAAGGATTACCTACACATACTGACCAGCTCACATTATAGACGGAAGCCAATCATGGTTAGGGGAAGGTTGCTCGCTTTTTTCGTGGATAAACCAACTAGGCTCATAATTGAACAATTGTATTCGTATTTACAAATGGTACAAGCTTGTTATTAAGGCACTTGAAAGTTCACATGTTCCAGAAGGTATTTCTGCCAAAAAAACACATTTTGCTAAAAGAAAAGTTTACGTTAAAATGGCTCTCCGTTGAAGTAGTGACGTGCGACAGCTGCCTAGTTTCCTGAAACAAGTCACATATAGTACCACCACAGTTACAAAGCCATTTGGTCCTTGTAGACTTCAAAATGTTCCTCTACCATAGCACAGTTAAACTGGTACAACACTTCCACTCGCGGTTGGCCAAAAATAATTAGCGGAAAGCCACACCCCGCCTAAGCCATAACACCTATATAATTTTCCAATGTGCCTTGTCTTTTAGACAAGGACACACAGCTGTCTTCAAACATGGAAAATCAAGCCGCTCATGAGTTCAGCAACACCTTGTGAAATGGCACAATATGCTTCTGTGGATAAAATTCAACCCACTCAATCAATTAACAATGCCAGCCTACCATAAACACATTTCCAATACATACAGTTCCATTTACAACCACGAAAACCAATACACCCTGATTTATTTTGCTATCTGGAACCTAAAAGAGTTCTTCAGCTGTCCCCATAGGAGAACCCTTTGAAGAACCGATATAGAACCCAAAAGGGTTTTCCCTTCAACCAAAAAGGTTATCCTATGGGGACAGCCAAACAACCCCTCTGGGGAATAATATTCTAAGAGCTAGCAAGAAACCATAATATAATGTATCTATTTCTATGATGAAACATATTGATATGTAGCTATACCCAGGGTGTCATTTTGGTTTCTTGGATTGGAATTGTGTTGAATTTGGCTTATATCACGCTATACCACAATGAACAACGAAATCTCCGCTGTGCTTTAACAGTGTCATGGATAGTGCCCTACACACTAAACAAGGCTGTTGTAAACCTAGGCTAGCTAAGGAAGTCATTTTGCCATTGCATGACCTAGGTTTTTCCTGAAATGACACCACTGGATATTCCACCAAGATTTTGATAAAAACCAACCAGCTAAATTGTTTCTTACCTTTTCAGAAGAGTTGCAGTGTTGTGGGATTGTGGGATATGGTGCTAAACACCTTGACAAGTTCCTTGTCTTTTCAGAGACTATATTCCAAAAAATTCACTGCCCCCCTCCCCTCTTGGCTCTATTGCATCCAATGTCCCCCTCTGTGGTTGCTGGTTTGAAACAAGGAACTCAATAATGTCCATAATCATAGTCAAATACATGCGATTTCTTGCCAGCTACCTATCATGAATTAGTGTTGACAGCGATGTTCCCATAGCACATCAAACTAGTTTTTCTTTACACAGTGCAGTGTATTTAAAATTCTCTTTGCTTGATGGGTGCCTAGCAAATCATTTGGTACTATCAATAGCATTCCTCCAGATAGAATACCCAGCTTTATTGCAGGCCTTGTCTGCGTTAGCATTGGACCTTACACATAACTTTCGACAATGGGGGAAAAAAAGGCTGCATCTACACTCTCTTCCTATGAACTAACCTGAATAAAAATAGGTGTGGCATGACAAGAAGCTGATTAAACAGGAAAGTAACTGGAATTATGCAACCCTACCTGCAAGTGACATTCTACTGGCTTGCAAAGTGATTTGTAAATCCTATTGGAATCCAGCCATAGTTAGGATACAGTTGGAATGGTTTTGTTTCTCTTTTGGTGAAATTGTATTAACACAATTTCACTTGCACAGCTCATATATTTACATCATCGTATGTACACTTTAAAGCAGTATAAATATGCATTCAAAACAGCATTGAATATTACATTGGTTAGTTGAATGTGTTCTTGATTGAAACAATAAAAAACTACCTAAAACAAAAGTGCTTAAAAAATATCCAATCTGTAAAGCCTTTAAATGTGCACACATGATTTAAAACAAAAGTAAACATTTTTAAGACATGGAAAACATGTTAAAAATGTACTTTGTTAAAAAGCTATCTTCGGTTCTTTGTACGGAACGGGGTGTCCTTATCAAAAAAGCTTCCACCTGCTCTTCCGAATCAACTCCGTACCCATCCACCGGGGCCCGGAGGAGACTCCTCCCCTAGGCGCATCGCCCTAGGTCCCACAGCGCTGACAGGCCATTACCGCCAGGACCTTAGGTGTAATAATATAATATATGCCATTTAGCTGACGCTTTTATCCAAAGCGACTTACAGTCATGTGTGCATACATTCTACGTATGGGTGGTCCCGGGAATCGAACCCACTACCCTGGCGTTACAAGCGCCATGCTCTACCAACTGAGCTACGGTGTGGTGGGGGACCCTTCTTCTGGGGTCTATACCCCATTTCATTCGTACCACCCCAAGGCTTCAGTGTCTACAAAGCCATTACCTGGTGGGTGGTCTCTACTTGTTTTCCTACCAACAGTGCATCTGTAAGGGAAGGGGGTGAGCCAGAGCTTGGTGAAGCCCTGCGGTGGGGATATAGGCCTTCGACCCACCCCATATAGCACGAGCTGAACAGTTGGAATAGTTATTCACCCACAACCTGCATTCATAATTCATGTCAGGGTTTGGAACACTATGAGGAGTCTAAGGTAGCCATTTAAACAGAAACAACCACTTATGAAACGGGTGCAAAGAATCTGATTGGATTAGTTTCGAAAAATGTTTGTGTAGCATAAAATTAAATCAATAAATCAATCCAATTTTATTTATATAGCCCTTCGTACATCAGCTGATATCTCAAAGTGCTGTACAGAAACCCAGCCTAAAACCCCAAACAGCAAGCAATGCAGGTGTAGAAGCACGGTGGCTAGGAAAAACTCCTAGAAAGGCCAAAACCTAGGAAGAAACCTAGAGAGGAACCAGGCTATGTGGGGTGGCCAGTCCTCTTCTGGCTGTGCCGGGTGGAGATTATAACAGAACATGGCCAAGATGTTCAAATGTTCATAAATGACCAGCATGGTCGAATAATAACAAGGCAGAACAGTTGAAACTGGAGCAGCAGCACAGTCAGGTGGACTGGGGACAGCAAGGAGTCATCATGTCAGGTCGTCCTGGGGCACGGTCCTAGGGCTCAGGTCAGTTGAAACTGGAGCAGCAGCATGGCCAGTTGGACTGGGGACAGCGAGGAGCCATCATGTCAGGTAGTCCTGGGGCATGGTCCTAGGGCTCAGGTCCTCCGAGAGAGAGAAAGAAAGAAGGAGAGAATATAGAATTAGAGAACGCACACTTAGATTCACACAGGACACCGAATAGGACAGGAGAAGTACTCCAGATATAACAAACTGACCCTAGCTCCCCGACACAAACTACTGCAGCATAAATACTGGAGGCTGAGACAGGAGGGGTCAGGAGACACTGTGGCCCCATCCGAGGACACCCCGGACAGGGCCAAACAGGAAGGATATAACCCCACCCACTTTGCCAAAGCACAGCCCCCACACCACTAGAGGGATATCTTCAACCACCAACTTACCATCCTGAGACAAGGCTGAGTATAGCCCACAAAGATCTCCGCCACGGCACAACTCAAGGGGGCGCCAACCCAGACAGGATGACCACAACAGTGAATCAACCCACTCAGGTGACGCACCCCCTGCAGGACGGCATGAGAGAGCCCCAGTAAGCACTGTTAGAGGCAGAGAATCCAAGTGGAAAGAGGGGAACTGGCCAGGCAGAGACAGCAAGGGCGGTTCGTTGCTCCAGAGCCTTTCCGTTCACCTTCCCACTCCTGGGCCAGACTACACTCAATCATATGACCCACTGAAGAGATAAGTCTTCAGTAAAGACTTAAAGGTTGAGACCGAAATCAAGCAATGTACATACAAAAACAGATACACATTTGGCAGAGAGAACAATCTATGGCTTGGGTGGCTGGAGTCTTTGACATTTTGGGGCCCTTTGACACCACCTGGTATATAGGTCCTGGATTTGTTTTAATTTAAACTTTATTTAAATAGAACAAATTCTTATTTATAATGACAGCCTACCCCCCTTGCAGCCAAACCTGTGTCTTCTCAATGGTGCCAATTGTGCGCCACCCTGCCATGTGACTCCCAATCACGGCTGGATGTGATACTGCCTGGGTTCAAAGGGACAGGACTGTAGTGATGCCCCTCACCGCACTGAGATATTCAGCAGTGCCTGAAAACACCAGAGCTGCGCCACATTATCTTTGGGGTGTTTGAGCCCATGGCAAGGACCTAAGCCCCCTTTCAAAGTGATGTACTGTGCCATTCTCACCACCCTCTGTAGCATCTTACGGTCAAGTCCTGGTATTCCATCTGCAGTTGCCGTAATGCTGTCTAAACTGGTGGAGATGATGCAGCCAGTCAAGATGTGAATTTTATGACTCAATGGTGCAGCTGTAGAACAAACACATTTAACAGATGAGGAACTGAGGTTCTGCCCATGCCAAATCTTTGACCCACACCTCTACAGCCCCACGATGTAGATGGGGTGTGCTCACCCTTCATTTCTTGTAGTCCACTATCAGCTCCTTTGTCTTGCTGACGTTGAGGGAGAGGTTGTTGTCCTGGCACCACACTGCCTGCCAGATCTCTGACCTCCAGTCCTCTGTAGGCTGCCTCGTGTTTGTGACTATGTTTTACACAGAGGGTCATATTGTAAAACTGTGCGTACAAACAGTTGTCAAAATAACTTTTGAGATCTGTTATCAGTCCTACCACCGGGACACCTCATGGATTGTCAGCAAACTTGATGATGTATGGACCTGTTGGAGGGGCATTGTTCAACAGGAAAAGGCCTTCCCCAAACTGTTGCAGTTCTAGCTGTGCTAGCTGAACAGGAACTTAGTACAGGAAGGGACTATGCATTCGGGCACCCTTGCATGGGGAGCCCTGCGTGTTGATGGTTAGAGCGGTGGATGTGTTTTCAACTATCCTCATGTCCACTCTGAGAGCAGGAAGTTCAGTTGCAGAGGGAAAAGACAGAATATTCAGACCCCTGAGGGGCACATCTTGCAGCATTGGAGTGATCGAGCTTTTACAGTCAGACCCGGACTCCATTTGATCTCAGTCTTATATTGACGCTTTGCCTGTTTGATGGCTCACGTTGGAGGTCGTGGCGGGATTTCTTTGGGTCAGAGGCAGCGTCCAGATTACTGTCCTGCTCCTTGAACCCCTGGGCAGCTCTAGCCTTTAGCTCAGTGCGGATGTTGCCTGTAATCCATGGCTTCTGGTTGTGGTTTGTACGTATGGTCACATGCATGTCGTCGATGCATTTATTAAAGAAGCCATTGACTGATGTTCATGGTATTGTCCGATAAACTCCTCAACTTTATCGGATAAATGCCAGAACATAGCACAGTAATTGAAACAGTCTCTGGAATGCTTAGCTTAGCATCCGCAAAGCTATCAATGGACCTCTTCCGTATTGGAGCACATCACGGTACTTAGCACCAATAACCCCTTTCCCCTTTACAGCCCTTTGACCTAGGTTACCACTCTACCCCCTCCCAAAGCTAACATTATAAGCAGTCTACCCCCAACCTCCCCAGTCCACAATAGGATTAGGCACAATAGCCCTTTGCCAGTCAAATGAATACTTAATGCACCTGTCACAACCCCAGCCTCACACCCAGCCATGTTCTGAAATCTGCACTGAATATGTGGATCAAAGACCCAAACAGCGAATTTTGCTGATCAAGCTCCTTTCAAAGCTTAAATACCTCCCCTCTTTAACATGGCAGAGAAATATGGATGAATAAAAACTGAAGCTACATGTTGTTCCCTTCATGCCTTACCTACTTTCTATCTTCTCTCCAAAATTGTAAATCATTGCCCTTACACTATCCTTTTGTATTGTTCTCAGCCAAAATATCTATCTCTCGAGACCAAGTCTATGTCTCTCTCACATGGATAGGTAGACCATTCCATAAAAATGTTGCTTTATAGGAGAAATCCCTGCTCCAGCTCCTAGGTTCAGTGTTGCCCTCCCTCTCTTGGATAATTTGCAAGCCCTGCCACACCCTCCCCCCGGCGTAGTAGGATTTGATCTCAGTATTGACGCTTTGCCTGTATTGATGGCTCCTCTTGATGGCTCTCTCCCCCTGTCCTGCTCCTTGAATGCTCTGCGGATCTCCATGGCTTCTGTGTGGTTTTTGAGTGATAATTAAAGAAGACTGATGTGGTAAATGTGCTTCCTTGGATGCAATGTGCACTGCTCAAATGAAATGGTTGAGCACATCACCGTTTCTAATTTCCCCCTCAGCCCTTGACTCTCTCTCTCCCCATCCTACCTCTGTTCCTTCCTCTCTCCCCTCATCCCTCCCTCTCACATGGCAGAGAAATAAAAATGGATGAATAAAAACTCTGTTGTTCCCTTCATCCTACCTCTATCTTCCTCCACCACTATCCTTTTTATTAGTTCTCTCCCTCTCATCCTCCCTGTTCTCTTCTCTCTTGGATGCAATGTGCACTGCTCAAAATGAAAATGGTTGTGAAGTTCTAATTATTCTCTCTCCCCCTCATCCTCCCTCTCTCCCTCTCCTCTCTTCTCTCCGTCCTACCCCTCCTCCTCCCTATTTTCCCTCCCCCTCTCCCCCCTCCCGTAGTGATGGTGTTGTTCTTTGTGATGTGGATGAAGAGGAGGGATAAGGAACGTCAGGCCAAGCAGCTGCTCATCGACCCAGAGGACGATGTCAGAGACAACATACTGAAGTACGACGAAGAAGGAGGAGGAGAGGAGGACCAGGTAGAGAAACACACACTAACATTAGCATAATGATAGCATAGCCAATCAGCTGTTGAATCAGATGGAGGGTTAGTCCGCTAACTGCTAGTGGAACACAAGGTCAGTGCTTGGGTAAAGGGGGAGGCAAGGACGATTACAGTGGTTGACACACAGACAAACACACACACTGAGGGACTCTCACATGGGGCAATTCCACGAAAACGGAACTATTCTGAGATTTTTCACTTTAAAATGTATGTCAAATTTACAATCTACACAGAAAAAATATATACAAAAACACATTTACTTGAAGAACAGTGCAGATGCAAAGTTTGGTAAAACATTGAACTGCAAAAATCATCATTCTGTAAACAAACTTTGCACTTGTTTTTGTAAAATTGTATTTGTGAATTTTTACAAGTAGTACTTGTTCATAGAGGTGTATGGTTTGTTAATATTAGCAATCAATGAATGAGTCTCAGCGTCATTTTGTTCCAGTGGACTTGCCCATGGGGGTTGTAGGACCTAGCTGACCAATCATTGGATATTAATAATGGCACTCTGAGAGGGGGTGATAAACATTTATTGCCATGGAAATGGCATGGGAGGCGGGGGTAAGGCGAGAGACCATCTTTCACTGCGATGGATGCTACTTCCCACCCATTGTTCGGGAAATTGTCATGTGGAGGAATCGGCAGTGACGGGAAAATTAACTGTTGGTGAGCGTAGCGGCTAGTTCCCCTGATCAGCCCCCAGCTGTGAGATGGATTAGTAATGTCTGTCTGGGACTCCCAGTGGTGAGGGGCTATGGGGAGTGGTCAGGCCAGGGACAGCTACAGGAACAGTCACATAGTCTGGTTCTCTGGTTCTAAACGGATACTATGCTACACTGATGCCAATGGCAGAGCCGCAGAATGTGCAACCCATAGGGCCTGGTCAAAAGTACACTATAAAGGGGATAGGGCGACATTTGGGATGTAGACAAAGTCTGGCCCTCTGGTCCTAAATGGTTACTATACTGAGGCTAACACCATTGTGTGTTGATGGTCATATAGCCAATGCTAACAACAGCACAGGCCTGACCTGTAACAAATCCAGACAATCCAAAAAGTAAGGTGTACAGTCTCTCTGTACATTAATCACACATTGTGGCTCTCTTCTGTGGTACTAACGGCCATATCCTCTTCAACCAGCCACTGCTAAGAAAACCACAAACCTCTTTCAGAAGACCCAAACGCAAAGACTTCCAGACATACAGTTATAATACAGCCTCTCAAATGACAAACACACACACATTGCACATGTTACTTTAAGCGTTTTAAATGGATAAAACAAATACATCAGCTTTTTGCCTATCATCCTGGTGTCAAAGACTAAGAATGGTGAGCAATGATAAAACCCAGCTATTTTCCTCCGGTAACAATGGCTGAGTCCCTTTCAGACCTGACTGACTAGCTGGCTGTCTGTAGAGATGTCTGTGGTCGCATTCCAGATGGCACCCTATTCGTATACAGTGCACTTCTTTGGACCCTGGTCAAAAGTAGTGCACTTTAAAGAGAATAAGGTGCCAAAGGGAAATAAGCCTGCATATGTGTTCTCCTCTGTCTAAGAAATAACAATAAAGCCTAGCATAGTGACAAAGCCATCTGTATTTATCCATCCATTTCCTCGACCTCTCACTCTGTCCATCATGTTATGGTGGCATTCACAGCTCTCCCCTGAAAGTGTTTCATTGGTTAGCTATTACGGTGAACAAAGCCCAAGGTCATTACTTGGCCAGGCTTTAATGTCTCTGAAAATGCTCTTTAAGTCGATCCCCTTGGAGATGAATGTTTCATCGTGTTTTTCAATGAATCAGACACTGGCAATTCAAAAGGAGATCAGAGCCTATCTCTCTTAGCCTTCTATCTCTCTCACGCTCTCTCTCAATTCAATGTAATGGCTTTATTGGCATGGGAAACATGTTTACATTGCAGAAGTAAGTAAAATAGATAGACAAAAGTGAAATAAACAATAAAAAAAAACACTCTCTCATTCACTGAGTGAGTGTAATAAGGTCATGTTGGAATGAGAGAGAAGGATCATGACAGCAGTTACATACACTGTTAAAAATTACTCTTTGGATAAACCTAAAAAAAAATCTTCACCTGCTTACAAGTAAATTAGTTTTTTTAAATGCAAAAATACGGCATGTGTTGAATTCAAATGTAATGTTTCAATTTTCTTTTCTTTTCACCTTTATTTAACCAGGTAGGCTAGTTGAGAACAAGTTCTCATTTGCAACTGCGACCTGGCCAAGATAAAGTATAGCAGTGTGAACAGACAACACAGAGTTACACATGGAGTAAACAATTAACAAGTCAATAACACAGTAGAAAAAAAAAGAGAGTGTATATACATTGTGTGCAAAAGGCATGAGGAGGTAGGCGAATAATTACAATTCTGCAGATTAACACTGGACTGATAAATGATCAGATGGTCATGTACAGGTAGAGATATTGGTGTGCAAAAGAGCAGAAAAGTAAATAAATAAAAACAGTATGGGGATGAGGTAGGTAAAAATGGGTGGGCTATTTACCGATAGACTATGTACAGCTGCAGCGATCGGTTAGCTGCTCAGATAGCAGATGTTTGAAGTTGGTGAGGGAGATAAAAGTCTCCAACTCCAAAAGTCTCCAACTTCAGCGATTTTGCAATTCGTTCCAGTCACAGGCAGCAGAGAACTGGAACGAAAGGCGGCCAAATGAGGTGTTGGCTTTAGGGATGATCAGTGAGATACACCTGCTGGAGCGCGTGCTACGGGTGGGTGTTGCCATCGTGACCAGTGAACTGAGATAAGGTGGAGCTTTACCTAGCATGGACTTGTAGATGACCTGGAGCCAGTGGGTCTGGCGACGAATATGTAGTGAGTGGCAGCCGACTAGAGGATACAGGTCGCAGTGGTGGGTGGTATAAGGTGCTTTAGTGACAAAACGGATGGTACTATGATAAACTGCATCCAGTTTGCTGAGTAGAGTGTTGGAAGCAATTTTGTAGATGACATCGCCGAAGTCGAGGATCGGTAGGATAGTCAGTTTTACTAGGGTAAGTTTGGCGAGTGAAGGAGGCTTTGTTGCGGAATAGAAAGCCGACTCTAGATTTGATTTTCAATTGGAGATGTTTGATATGAGTCTGGAAGGAGAGTTTACAGTCTAGCCAGACACCTAGGTGCTTATCGATGTCCACATATTCAAGGTCAGAACCATCTAGGTTGGTGATGCTAGTCAGGCGTGCAGGCAGCGAACGGTTGAAACACATGCATTTGGTTTTACTAGCGTTTAAGAGCAGTTGGAGGCCACGGAAGGAGTGTTGTATGGCATTGAAGCTCGTTTGGAGGTTAGATAGCACAGTGTCCAAGGACGGGCCGGAAGTATATAGAATGGTGTCGTCTGCGTAGAGGTGGATCAGGGAACAGCAAGAGCAACATCATTGATATATACAGAGAAAAGAGTCGGCCCGAGAATTGAACCCTGTGGCACCCCCATAGAGACTGCCAGAGGACCGGACAGCATACCCTCCGATTTGACACACTGAACTCTGTCTGCAAAGTAGTTGGTGAACCAGGCAAGGCAGTCATCAGAAAACCGAGGCTACTGAGTCTGCCGATAAGAATATGGTGATTGACAGAGTCAAAAGCCTTGGCAAGGTCGATGAAGACGGGCTGCACAGTACTGTCTTTTATCGATGGCGGTTATGATATCGTTTAGTACCTTGAGCGTGGATGAGGTGCACCCGTGACCGGCTCGGAAACCATATTGCACAGAGGAGAAGGTACGGTGGGATTCGAGATGGTCAGTGACCTGTTTGTTGACTTGGCTTTCGAAGACCTTAGATAGGCAGGGCCGGATGGAAATAGGTCTGTAACAGTTTGGGTCCAGGGTGTCTCCCCCTTTGAAGAGGGGGATGACTGCGGCAGCTTTCCAATCCTTGGGGATCTCAGACAATATCAAAGAGAGGTTGAACAGGCTGGTAATAGGGGTTGCGACAATGGCGGCGGATAGTTTCAGAAATAGAGGGTCCAGATTGTCAAGCCCAGCTGATTTGTACGGGTTCAGGTTTTGCAGCTCTTTCAGAACATCTGCTATCTGGATTTGGGTAAAGGAGAACCTGGGGAGGCTTGGGCGAGTAGCTGCGGGGGGGAGCTGTTGGCCGAGGTTGGAGTAGCCAGGCGGAAGGTATGGCCAGCCGTTGAGAAATGCTTGTTGAAGTTTTCGATAATCATGGATTTATCGGTGGTGACCGTGTTACCTAGCCTCAGTGCAGTGGGCAGCTGGGAGGAGGTGCTCTTGTTCTCCATGGACTTCACGGTGTCCCAGAACCTTTTGGAGTTGGAGCTACAGGATGCAAATTTTTGCCTGAAGAAGCTGGCCTTAGCTTTCCTGACTGACTGCGTGTATTTGTTCCTGACTTCCTGAACAGTTGCATATCGCGGGGACTATTCGATGCTATTGCAGTCCGCCAGAGAATGTTTTTGTGCTGGTCGAGGGCAGTCAGGTCTGGAGTGAACCAAGGGCTATATCTGTTCTTAGTTCTGCATTTTTGAACGGAGCATGCTTATCTAAAATGGTGAGGAAGTTACTTTTAAAGAATGACCAGGCATCCTCAACTGAAGGGATGAGCTCAATGTCCTTCCAGGATACCCGGGCCAGGTCGATTAGAAAGGCCTGCTCACAGAAGTATTTTAGGGAGCGTTTGACAGTGATGAGGGTGGTCGTTTGACTGCGGCTCCGTAGCAGATACAGGCAATGAGGCAGTGATCGCTGAGATCCTGGTTGAAGACAGCGGAGGTGTATTTGGAGGGCCAGTTGGTCAGGATGACGTCTATGAGGGTGCCCTTGTTTACAGATTTAGGGTTGTACCTGGTGGGTTCCTTGATGATTTGTGTGAGATTGAGGGCATCTAGCTTAGATTGTAGGACTGCCGGGGTGTTAAGCATATCCCAGTTCAGGTCACCTAACAGAACAAACTCTGAAGCTAGATGGGGGGGCGATCAATTCACAAATGGTGTCCAGGGCACAACTGGGAGCTGAGGGGGGTCGGTAGCAGGTGGCAACAGTGAGAGACTTATTTCTGGAGAGAGTCATTTTTAAATTAGTCGTTCGAACTGTTTGGGTATGGACCTGGAAAGTATGACATTACTTTGCAGGCTATCTCTGCAGTAGACTGCAACTCCTCCCCCTTTGGCAGTTCTATCTTGACGGAAAATGTTATAGTTGGGTATGGAAATCTCAGAATTTTTGGTGGCCTTCCTGAGCCAGGATTCAGACACGGCAAGGACATCAGGGTTAGCAGAGTGTGCTAAAGCAGTGAGTAAAACAAACTTAGGGAGGAGGCTTCTGATGTTGACATGCATGAAACCAAGGCTTTTTCGATCACAGAAGTCAACAAATGAGGGTGCCTGGGGACATGCAGGGCCTGGGTTTACCTCCACATCACCCGCGGAACAGAGGAGGAGTAGTATGAGGGTGCGGCTAAAGGCTATCAAAACTGGTCGCCTAGAGCGTTGGGGACAGAGAATAAAAGGAGCAGATTTCTGGGCATGGTAGAATATATTCAGGGAATAATGCGCAGACAGGGGTATGGTGGGGTAAGCCCAGGCACTGGGTGATGATGAGAGAGGTTGCCAACTGTTTCATTGGATTATTACCAAACCTATATTTCAAGTTGCAATTTATTTCATACAACACTCAACTTAAGTTTCCCCTTTGATTAAACTTAATAAATAACAAATCCAAAACTAATGTTTAATGGGGGGGTCAATAACTTGAAATTATGTTTCCAAACATATTCGACTTTCACATGCCACAAGATCCTAACCAAGCATTGGCTACCATAACATAGAAACATTATCCGTTTCTTTTGAATCACACGCACCTACATACTGTATCGTCACAGATGCTGGCAGTGTACAAGTTTGAGTAATGAATAGAATAGGCCACATTAACTGGAATGACATTCCCTCTCAAGGGTGAGCAAAAATAACAATGTGAATTGTCTGGAGAGCCTCAATGCTTCAGGAAGTGTCATTTTCCCACCACTACCGCTATCCAATGCGCATGAGGTGTTGAAAGCAATTTAGAAGCTTTCATTCCATAAAAAACATTGAACCGTCAAATTTGTTATTTGATTTCAGACTAATTGAAAATAATAGGTTGAACAAACCAAAGTGTAATGTTCAATCATTCCAATCAGTAAAAGCACTTCAGGTGTACAACAGCCTCATGTTGCTTTTTACAGTGTATAGTGTGTACAGTGCAGTGGTGTAGTAAAAGGCAAACGCATGCAGTTTATGCACCTTTCGTTTTTTACAGAAAACCACGAGATTCTCATCACAAAATTGTCCATGTTCAACTTTTCCCCTGATGCCTTGAGATGGATGAAATCATACCTTGAAGGCAGAACTCAGTGTGTCAGAGTGAGCAATGAGCTGTCGCCCACTCGTAGCTATGATGTGGGCGTGCCCCAAGGGTCAATACTGGGGCCCCTCCTGTTCAGCCTGTACATTAATGATCTGCCTTCTGTATGTACTGGGTCTGAAGTTCAAATGTATGCAGATGATACAGTGATATATGTGCATGCAAAGAGCAAACAACAAGCTGCACAAGAACTCACTACTGTAATGGTCCAGGTTACAAAGTGGCTCTGTGACTCGTGTTTGCATCTCAATGTGAAAAAAACTGTTTGCATGTTCTTCAAAAAGGGCAACAGATGCTACTGAGCCAGATGTCTATGTGTCAGGGAGAAGCTCCAGGTGGTATCCGATTTTAAGTACCTTGGCATCATACTTGATTCCAACCTCTCTTTTAAAAAGCATGTGAAAAAGGTAATTCAAATAACTAAATTCAATCTAGCTAATTTCCGATTTATACGAAATTGTTTGACTACAGAGGTAGCAAAACTGTACTTCAAATCTATGATACTCCCCACTTAACATACTGCTTGACTAGTTGGGCCCAAGCTTGCTGTACAACATTAAAACCTATTCAGTCTGTCTACAAACAGGCTCTCAAAGTGCTTGATAGGAAGCCCAATAGCCATCATCATTGTCACATCCTTAGAAAACATGAGCTCTTGAGTTGGGAAAATCTTGTGCAATACACCGACGCATGTCTTGTATTCAAGATCCTTAATGGCCTGGCTCCCCTCCACTCAATATTTTTGTTAAACAGAAAACCCAGACATATGGCAGCAGATCCACAAGGTCTGCCATGAGAGGTGACTGTATAGTTCCCCTAAGGAAAAGCACCTTTAGTAAATCTGCATTCTCTGTGAGAGCTTCCCATGTCTGGAATACACTGCCATCAGACACACATAACTGCACCACATATCACACTTTCACAAAATGCTTGAAGACTTGGCTAAAGGTCAATCAGATTTGTGAACATGGTCCCTAGCTGTGTGTTGCCGCTTTCCATGTTGTCTGTAGCTTGTGAGGTATGGAAACACTTTGTTGCTTTTATGAATTTTGTCTTGCTGCTTTTTGTTCTATGTTGCTCTGTCTGTATGCTATGTCTTGCTTGTCCTATGTTGCTATGTTGCTATGTCTATGGTGCTATTGTCTATATTGTAATTGTGTTTAATAACCTGCCCAGGGACTGCGGTTGAAAATTAGCCGGCTGGCTAAAACCGGCACTTTTACTGAAACGTTGATTAATGTGCACTGTCCCTGTAAAAATAAAATAAACTAAACTAAACTAAACTAAAATGCTTTGAAAGGATAGTGAGCATGACTTTATTCACAGCAAATGGCAATCAGCATTTACTCACATATTGTTTTCACCACCACATCACAGCATTTCCAACCAGTGTCACAAGCTCATCTCATAACCTTATGCGATCTCTGATCATGTTTATGTTTATATAGAATAAACTGCTTATGACCGTTTCAGTCACCTCACCACCAACATTGGAATAATACGTAAGGATCGACGTGGTAGTGCAGCCTGTGTTACATTGTTTGATTCAGTGTATTCATCTCTCTCTCCCTCCCTCCCTCCCGCCTTCATTCCCTCCCTCCCTCCTTCCCTTCCCCCTCCAGGACTATGACCTGAGCCAGCTGCAGCAGCCCGACGCCTTGGAGACGGAAATGGTGAAGGTGGGGATCCGACGTATGGATGAGAGGCCCCTACACCAGGACCATATATACCCCCTCCGTTCTGCTGCACCCCACCCCGGAGATATAGGAGACTTCATCCACGAGGTAGCTACAGAGTGTGTGTGAGTCTGATTGGGAGCATGCTCACTTACATGTGTGTCATTGTGTGAAACTATGCGTATGAGCTTGTGTGTGTATGTGTGTGTGTGTGTGTGTGTGTGTGTGTGTGTGTGTGTGTGTGTGTGTGTGTGTGTGTGTGTGTGTGTGTGTGTGTGTGTGTGTGTGTGTGTGTGTGTCATTGTGTGAAACTATGCGTATGAGCCTGTGTGTGTGTGTGTGTGTGTGTGTGTGTGTGTGTGTGTGTGTGTGTGTGTGTGTGTGTGTGTGTGTGTGTGTGTGTGTGTGTGTGTGTGTGTGTGTGTGTGTGTGTGTGTTGTGTGAAACTATGCGTATGAGCCTGTGTGTGTGTGTGTGTGTGTGTGTGTGTGTGTGTGTGTGTGTGTGTGTGTGTGTGTGTGTGTGTGTGTGTGTGTGTGTGTGTGTGTGTGTGTGTGTGTGTGTGTGTGTGTGTGTGTGTCATTGTGTGAAACTATGCGTATGAGCTTGTGTGTGTATGACTGTGTGTGTGTGTGTGTGTGTGTGTGTGTGTGTGTGTGTGTGTGTGTGTGTGTGTGTGTGTGTGTGTGTGTGTGTGTGTGTGTGTGTGTGTGTGTGTGTGTGTGTGTGTCAGAGAGAGAGCCTCTATGAGTAATTCTTAATTAGCTTTGCTAACAGTGAGGATTAGCGTGATAACAACATGGGCTGGCCCGGCTGGCTATTTTAAGATAAATCCATTGAGTTTCATTAATCCCCAGAAAGAGACTGGCTTTGGGCTCCACCTCTAGACAGCTCCAGTTGGCTCTACAACAGAATAGTCATAGCTCAATCTCAGTTAGGTAGATTTAATATGTGTGTTGAATCTAGTGAGTTGATGTCTATACTGTATCTAGGCGATGAGGACAACTCTTGGCCAAGGGTTAATACAGTATGTTTTTCTATTGAGCAGTGGGACAGTAACCGAATGGTTGCTTGTTCAAATCTCTGAGCCGGCAAGGTGGAAAAATCTGCTGTTCTGCCCTTGAGCAAGGCAGAAAACCCCCACAATAACTATTCCCCAGGCACCGATGATGTGGATGTCGCGTAAGGCAGCCCCCCGCACCTCTCTGATTCAGAAGGTTTGGGTTAAATGACCATGTATCCCCATCCCTTTCGCTGTGTTTCCTAGGTCTTGTGTGTCAAATCAAATCAAATGTTATTTGTCCCATGCTTCATAAACAACAGGTGCACTGTAACAAATTGCTGAAAGTTTACTGCAAAACTTTCAGTTAGTTACTGTAATTCTATATTACAATACTGTAAAGAGCAATGCATTATCGGGGATCATCGGCGTTCTGCTACACTGCTTTAAAATAATTTGACAGTACAATTTTACAGTAAAGTACTGTATTAACTGTATATTTAAAGCAGCATACTGTGAATTATATTGCATTGTGGGAAAATGTTGTGGGAGTGTGAAATAATCTCTGGATCATTAACATATTTTGAGGTGTGCCTTGAAAGAGGTTATAACCAGTATTTGTTGCGCCCATTAGTGAGAATGCTGTACCCCACAGAGTACAGTACCATACAATTTTATATGTACAGTACCAGTCAAAAGTTTGGACACACCTACTCATTCAAGGGTTTTTCTTTATTTTTACTATTTTCTACATGGTAGAATAATAGAGAAAACATTCAGAACTATGAAAAAACACATATGGAATGATATAATAACCAAAAAGTGTTAAACAAATCAAAATATATATTTTTTGATTCTTCAAAGTAGCCACCCTTTGCCTTGATGACGTCTTTGCACACTCTTGGTATTCTCTCAACCAGCTTCACCTGGAATGCTTTTCCAACAGTTTTGAAGGAGTTCCCACATATGCTGAGCACTTGTTGACTGCTTTTCCTTCACTCTGCGGTCCAACTCATCCCAAACCATCTCAATTTGGTTAACGTTGGGTGTTTGTGGAGGCCAGGTATCTGATGCAGCACTCCATCACTCTCCTTCTTGGTCAAATAGCCCTTACACAGCCTGGAGGTGTGTGTTGGGTCATTCTACTGTTGAAAAACAAATGATAGTCCCACTAGCGGAAACCAGCAGGGATGGCGTATCGCTGCAGAATGCTGTGGTAGCCATGCTGGTTAAGTGTGCCTTGAATTCTAAATATATCACTGACAGTGTCACTAGCAAAGCACCCCACACCATCACACCTCCTCCATGCGTCACGGTGAGAACCACACATGTGGGGATCATCTGTTCACCTACTCTGTGTCTCACAAAGACACTGCGGTTGGAACCAAAAATCTCAAATTTGGACTCATCAGACCAAAGGACAGATTTCCACCGGTCTATTGTCCATTTCTAGTGTTTCTTGTCCCAAGCAAGTCTCTTCTTCTTATTGGTGTCCTTTAGTAGTGGTTTCTTTGCAGAAATTCAACCATGAAGGCTTGATTCACACAGTCTCCTCTGAACTTTGAGCATTCAGAAATGCAAGCTGCCTCACTTTCGAGGGGCTGATGCGGTTTCTTCTCTCAGTAATTATTATCCTGTTTTCGAGAAGACCCTCTCAAAGGGAAAGGATGTGGCCACTATGCAGAGTCTCCCTGTCATGACTTTAGTAAGCCGTGGGTAGACAGAGGCCTTGTTCTTCCACCAGCTCAGAGGATCTGCAGATCTTTGGCATTATGGCATCTGCTGAGGGATTCCTTCGTGCTGCATCCCCAGTTGCTCTCTCCTCAAACAGCATCCAAACAGCAGACGTTTGTGGCACTACTGCTGGTGCTTCTGCTCCATCTGATCCTTCTTCTCCCTGTTGCTATGGTGCATGAGCCAGCTGACTGCTGGGGCTGTCCCTCCCTGCTGCTCAGGTTATTCTTTGAAGAGCATCATCAATTGCTCTGGCCTCACTGAAGTCTGACTTCATAAACCTGGGGTCAAGTGCAGCAGTTTCTGATAGCACGTGATTATATTCCACTCTTTGGAACTTTCTGTCCATTGATGAACATAGGGTGTCCATCAACTCTGTCACATGTCCTGTGGTTACATTTGCTTCTCTCCGGCGGCTGCCTGTGATTGGCTGCAGACCCTTACACAGAAGTATCATTTTTGAGACTGTCACATAGCTGAAAAGAGAGAACAGTACGTTTATTAGTTCAGGTTTTGTCTACTGGAACTACATTATCATCTACTGCTCATATACATATATAATATTGGATTAAATAATGATGTAGTAATAAGTGCTTACTGTACCTCTCTCCACTGATCTCCACAGTGACCTGCTCAAAGGGTTCCAGGACTCTGCACACCTCCTCCACCACCTCCCATTCCTCTTGGGTCAGAGCATCAACAGGTGCATTGACAATGGCAGAGGTGATGGCATCCTTGACTCAAGAAACCGCTTCAACATATAAAACGTTGAATTCCACCTTGTCGTGCAGTCTTGTTTAGGCCTCAGCTCAGGCATCCCGATCTGACATTGTGTAGACTTTAGTTTTTCAGCATCTACTGTGCTCCTGTGGAAGTATTCCACAGCTGCTTTCACTTTGTCGACAGTGGGCTTCATCACCTTCAGAGCATCTCTTACAATCAGGTTGATTGTGTGGGCAAGACATGGATGATGGGTTATGTTAGCTGCATTGACGCTAACACAATAGCACTTTTCCATCGACTTTCTATTCTCTGGCCACTCTCAACAGTTCCTCTGCCAAGTTCTCTGAGGTGTGTCTGCGGCTGAACTCAAAGCAGTCCAGAAGACAGCTAGACATCAAAAATCTTCAATGAAGTGACATGTAACCGACTGGTAAGAAGTGGTTACCCTTGATGTCCAGCAGTCAGTGGTAAGGCAAACTACAGTAGCTTTTTGGACTCTTTCCCGCCCTGAAGCCTGTGTGCTCTCGTACAGTTGAGGAATAAGTGATTTTGAAAGGGTTTTCCTGCTTGGAATAGTGTACATTGGATTTAGACTATTGCTATAATTTCTAAAAAACCTCAGTCCTCCACGATCTAAAATTACTGTAAATTGGTGGCAATCATTTTAACCAATGCAATAACAATTTGGCCTTGTCTTGCTACAGACATAGACTTTGGCATAAACTGGTCCTTAGAAGACTGCGTTGCTGTGGGTCACGGAGTAAGCCTACTTGACTGAGTGGATACACTAGCAGGCCCGCTAGTTTCTCAAAGCTCCGCAACAGCTAGCTTAACAGTTGGGTGCACAGTTCCCATATTTTATTTTTTATTTTACCTTTATTTAACCAGGCAAGTCAGTTAAGAACACATTCTTATTTTCAATGACAGCCTGGGAACAGTGGGTTAACTGCCTGTTCAGGGGCAGAACGACAGATTTGTACCTTGTCAGCTCGGGGGTTTGAACTCGCAACCTTCCGGTTACTAGTCCAACGCTCTAACCACTAGGCTACGCTGCCGCCCCATATGATGGTGTAGGTTGTGCATAGAACCCGGCTTTATATGAGATTTTGTTTTGGCAAATTCTACACTGTGCTCTAACAGTGTCTACATTATTAAAATGTATCCAAATGCTACTGTGCTTCCAACTCATTTTCCAGCTGTTGTTTTCACAGCTGTCCTTCCTCTCTCTCCTCGGCTGCTAAGTGTGTGACTGTGAGTGAGTTGGCTCGGCCCTCACGGATCTTTGGTTCATTGGCTGACACTGTATGTCTGATTGACAGGATCTACAGGTGAGGCTGCTAGCCTGAGCAGACAGTCAGAACAAATGTGTGCGCGCTTGAGCATTTAGGCCTATATTGTTTAATATTTTTTTTGTTCTTTGAATTGGTTCATTCTATTTATTTAGATCTTTTGATTATTCATATCTTAATTTTTTATTTATTTTTATAAATAGATTTGGCTATTCTGATATGCGAGGCGGATTAAAAAGTTCTCTCTTAGAGCCGACTCGTTTGCGAACGACCCATCACTAGCATAAACGTGAAACACCAAATAATCTTAAATATACTGTAATATACAAGTACCTAGCAGACAACCAGTTTGCCCTAATCCAAAGTAATTAGAGTAAAATACTAAAATACCAACATGATTACAGTAGCATTTACATTCTTACAGTATTGGACCATGTCATTGCTCTGTATGTTGCAGTAATTTACTGGACACTGGTGGCAAATTACTGTGAATATGACAGCAATTTACTCTGAACTTGCCAGAGACTGGCAAAGATTCATCCTAAAGAAATCTTATTACAAATATAGGATATTTTGAAGACCTATGTATCCTTAACTACAACAGCATTCCCAGTAATGGTTCCAGAAATCTTACTTGTTAAGACTATGATGTTTTTTTATCAACCTTACGTGAATGCACTGACTGTAAATCACTCTGGAAAAGCACGTCTTTGGCCTGCACTAGACTTGCAACGAGCTGCTACAGCCCTGAATATGAAAACCTACTTGCCTCCATTGTAATAAGTGTGTAGCAGTGGCGAAGTCAGGTGCAGGAGAGCAGAGGGTAGTGAACAGGCGCAATTTATTCTGGTTTAGAAAACAGCACAAAATAAACAACAAATGTGCCTAAAACACAGAACATAGACAAAAATAAATGCATATAACAAAATCCACAATATCCAAATACACGTAACATGAAACAATCTCACACAAAGACATGATGGGAACAGAGGAATAAATACATATGGATTGATTGGAGAATGAAAACCAGGTGTGCAGGGAACAAGACAAAACAAATGGATACATGAAAAATGGAGCGTCAATGGCTAGAAAGCCGGTGACGTTGACCGCCGAACGCCGCAGAACAAAGAGAGGAGCCGACTTCGGCGGAAGTCCCAGCCTATGACGCATCCACCTCCACTATGAATGCCAAAGAGGGATCCCGATGGGCCAGCACGTGAGCCGAGGTAAACAGAGCCCTCAACTGCCCAAAAACCCTGTCCGTCTCAACAGACCACTGCAGACGTACCGGATCCCCTTCAGCAGTGAGGTAATGGGAGCAGCCACCTGGCCAAAACCCCGGATAAATCTCCGGTAGTAGTTGGCAAACCCTAAAAATCACTGCACCTCCTTTACCATGGTGGGAGTTGGCCAATTACGCATGGCTGCTATGCGGTCACTCTCCATCTCCACCCCTGATGTGGAAATGCGATACCCTAGGAAGGAGACGGACTGTTGAAAGAACAGGCATTTCTCAGCCTTGACGTACAGATCATGCTCCAACAGTCGTTCAAGTACCTTGCGCACCAAGGACACATGCTCGGCGCGTGTAGCGGAGTATATCAGAATGTCATCGATATACACCACTACACCCTGCCCGTGCAGGTCCCTGAAAATCTTGTCTACAAAGGATTGGAAGACTGAGGGAGCATTCATCAACCCGTACAGCATGACGAGGTACTCATAATGCCCTGAGGTGGTACTAAACGCCGTCTTCCACTCGTCTCCCCCTCGGATACGCACCAGATTGTACTCACTCCTGAGATCCAGTTTAGTGAAGAAGCGCGCCCCGTGCATTGCCTACATTGCCGTGGCGATAAGAGGTAGCGGGTAACTGTACCTCACTGTGATTTTTTACATTTAAAAAATATATATATATATTATTTCACCTTTATTTAACCAGGTAGGCTAGTTGAGAACAAGTTCTCATTATAACTGCGACCTGGCCAAGATAAAGCATAGCATTTCGAGACATACAACAACACAGCGTTACACATGGAATAAACAAAACATAGTCAATAATACAGTAGAACAAAAAAATGGAAGTCTATATACAGTGAGTGCAAATGAGGTAAGATAAGGGAGTTCAAATCAATCAAATCAAATTTTATTTGTCACATACACATGGTTAGCAGATGTTAATGCGAGTGTAGCGAAATGCTTGTGCTTCTAGTTCCGACAATGCAGTGATAACCAACAAGTAATCTAACTAACAATTCCAAAACTACTGTCTTATACACAGTGTAAGGGGATAAGGAATATGTACATAAGGATATATGAATGAGTGATGGTACAGAGCAGCATAGGCAAGATACAGTGGATGGTATCGAGTACAGTATATACATATGAGATGAGTATGTAGACAAAGTAAACAAAGTGGCATAGTTAAAGTGGCTAGTGATACATGTATTACATAAGGATGCAGTCGATGATGTAGAGTACAGTATATACGTATGCATATGAGATGAATAATGTAGGGTAAGTAACATTATATAAGGTAGCATTGTTTAAAGTGGCTAGTGATATATTTACATCATTTCCCAATTCAGTTTGTCTGTGATGTGTATGCCGAGGAACTTAAAACTTGCTACCCTCTCCACTACTGTTCCATCGATGTGGATAGGGGGGTGATCCCTCTGCTGTTTCCTGAAGTCCACAATCATCTCCTTAGTTTTGTTGACGTTGAGTGTGAGGTTATTTTCCTGACACCACTCTCCGAGGGCCCTCACCTCCTCCCTGTAGGCCGTCTCGTCGTTGTTGGTAATCAAGCCTACCACTTTTGTGTCGTCCGCAAACTTGATGATTGAGTTGGAGGCGTGCGTGGCCACGCAGTCGTGGGTGAACAGGGAGTACAGGAGAGGGCTCAGAACGCACCCTTGTGGGGCCCCCGTGTTGAGGATCAGCGGGGAGGAGATGTTGTTGCCTACCCTCACCACCTGGGGGCGGCCCGTCAGGAAGTCCAGTACCCAGTTGCACAGGGCGGGGGTCGAGACCCAGGGTCTCGAGCTTGATGACGAGCTTGGAGGGTACTATGGTGTTGAATGCCGAGCTGTAGTCGATGAACAGCATTCTCACATAGGTATTCCTCTTAAGGCAATAAATAGGCCATGGTGGCGAAGTAATTACAATATAGCAATTAAACACTGGAATGGTAGATGTGCAGAAGATGAATGTGCAAGTAGAGACATTGGGGTGCCAAGGAGCAAGATAAGTAAATACATACTGTATGGGGTTGAGGTAGGTAGATAGATGGGCTGTTTACAGATGAGCTATGTACAGGTGCAGTGATCTGTGAGCTGCTAAGACAACTGGTGCTTAAAGCTAGTGAGGGAGATATGAGTCTCCAGCTTCAGATATTTTTGCAGTTCGTTCCAGTCATTGGTAGCAGACAACTGGAAGGAAATACGAGCTAAGGAGGAATTGGCTTTGGGGGTGACCAGTGAGATATACCTGCTGGAGCGCATGCTACGAGTGGGTGCTGCTATGGTGACTAGTGAGCTGAGATAAGGCTGGTCTTTACCTAGCAGAGACTTGTAGATAACCTGTAGCCAATGGGTTTGGCGACGAGTATGAAGCGAGGGCCAACCAACGAGAGCGTACAGGTCGCATTGGTGGGTAGTGTATGGGGCTTTGCTGACAAAACGGGTGGCACTGTGATAGACTGCATCCAGTTTGTTGAATAGAGTGTTGGAGGCTATTTTATAGATGCAAGTAAAACTAAATGCATGCTATTCAACCGATCACTGCCCGCACCTGCTCGCCCATCCAGCAGCACTACTCTGGACGGCATGTCTGGCAGCATGAGTGGAGGATGCTTTGGTGCAATATAGGAAGCCAATTCTACTTGAGATGCTTAATGTGATTCTGGAAGGAGAGTTGTAGGACATTGAAGCTCGTCTGGAGGTTTGTTAAAACAGTGTCCAAAGATGGGCCAGAAGTATACAGAATAGTGTCGTCTGTGTAGAGGTGTACCAGAGAGTTACCAGCAGCAAGAGCAACATCATTGATGTATACAGAGAAGAGAGTCGGCCCGAGGATTGAACCTTGTGGCACCCCCATAGAGACTGCCTGAGGTCCGGACAACAGGCCCTCCGATTTGACACACTGAACTCAGAGAAGTAGTTGGCAAGGCAATCATTTGAGAAACCAAGGCGGTCGAGTCTGCCAATAGGAATGTTATGATTGACAGAGTCGAAAGCCTTGGCCAGGTTGATGAATACTGCTGCACAGTAATGTCTCTTATCGATGGCGGTTATGATGTTGTTTATGAACTTGAGCGTGGCTGAGGGGCACCGATGACCAGCTCTGAAACCAGATTGCATAGCGGAGAAGGCACGGTGGGATTCGAAATGGTCGGTAATCTGTTTGTTAACTTGGCTTTCGAAGACATTAGAAAGACAGGGTAGAATAGATGTAGGTCTGTAGCAGTTTGGGTCTAGAGTGTCACCCCTTTGAAGAGGGGGATGACCGCTGCAGCTTTCAATCTTTGGGAATCTCAGATGATACGAAAGAGAGGTTGAACAGGCTAGTAGGGGTTGCAACAATTTTGGCAGATCATTTTCGATTTGATTGAGACCTCTAATCAATGCACGGGCGCAGACCTCCATCCTTCTTCTTCACAAAAAATAAACTCGAGGAGGTGGGTGAAGTGGAGGGCCGAATTTACCCCTGACGCAGGGATTCAGAGACAAATGTCTCCATAGCCACCGTCTCCACTTGTGACAGGGGATACACGTGACTCCTGGGAAGTGCAGCGTCTACCAGGAGATTTATCGCACAATCCCCCCGCCGATGGGGTGGTAATTGAGTCACCTTCGCGACCATAGGGTGGTCGCACTCTCGCGACCACCCTATGAGAGCCCTCTGTTGCCAGGAAATGGTGGGGTTATGCAGAGCTAACCAGAGAAGACCTAGTACCACGGGAAACACAGGAGAGTCAATGAGAAAGAGACTGATTTTCTAATCAGGAACCCCCTGCGTCTCCATGGCCAGGGAGATGGTGGCCTCCCTGATTAGCCAGGACCCCAATGGTCGACTATCCAGAGCGTGAACCGGAAAAGGTCTATCCACAGGAATAATGGGGATACCTAAACTAAGTGCTAAAGCTCTGTCAATAAAATGCGGGGAGAACTCAGGAAAACAAACAGGTACAAACAGATGAACAGCAGAGGACTCTGGATGAGGGTGGTGCATACTCACCTGAGGTGATGTAAATGTAAATGTACATGTTACATTTAAATGTAAATGTAAATGTAGGTGACGCCAGAGTGCCCTGCCTGCTTCCTCGACTCCCAGAGGGACCAACCCGGCACCGACCGGCAGTGTGCCCTCTGCTGCCACAGATGGTGCACGTGAAGGCTCCTCCTCCAGCCTCCCTACGCGCTTCCCTCCCAACTCCATGGGTGTGGGAGCGATGGGCGATGGAACTGACAGAGCCCACTCAGGACGTCCACAGATGACCAGCAGGTTATCCAACCAGATGGACATATCCACCAGTTGGTCAAAGGTGGTGGTGGCATCCCTGCAAGCAACCTCCCGTCGGACGTCCTCACGTAAGCTGAATCGATAGTGGGCGTTGAGGGCCCTGTCGTTCCATCCTGATCCGGTGGCCAAGGTCCGAACTCCTCGCTCCTCATCCCCTGCCTCAAATGGAAAAGTAGTTCAACCGCCGCTCTACCTTCAGGCGGATGGTCAAAGACAGCCCGGAAACGGAGGGTAAACTCCTCGAAGTGGTCCAACACTGCGTCTTCCTACCCCACACCTCTCCCTGAGAGGCAGGAGACAAGGGTGGATACTCTCTCCCTTCCTGAGGGAGCTGGGTGAATAGTGGCCAGGTAAAGGTCCAGTTGCAAAAGGCACCCCTGGCACTGTGCGGCTGTCTCATCATACTCCCTGGGAAGGGAGAGACGTATGCCACTGGAGCTGGATCCGGACGGGACGGGTAGAGATAACCCCGGTTGAGCTGGTCGAGGCGCTGGAGAGACTTCCTGTCTCTCCCAGCGGTCCATGGTCTGGACAACGCGATCCGTCATTGCACCGAGATGATGTAGCATAGCCGTGTGTTCCTGGACGCGTTCCTCGACCCCTCTGACCGGTGTACCTGCTCCTGCTGACTCAATGGTTGGTGTAGAATTCTGTTAGGAGTGTGTATCGGAGGCGAAGTCAGGTGCAGGAGAGCAGAGGGTAGTGAACAGGCGCAATTTATTCCGGTTTCCGGAATTCCGAAACAAATGGATACATGAAAAATGGAGCGGCGATGGCTAGAAAGCCAGTGACGCCGAACAAGGAAAGGAGCCGACTTCGGCGGAGGTCGTGACATCCACCCAATGCCAAAAGTCACACAATGGTAAGTTGCACTTATTTGTGGAAAACATGTTATTTGTCCACATTATATTTGGCTATCAAATAGGTATCATAGCTTCAGGTCCATACTCAGTGGTGTGTTGCATTGTATACATTTTGTGGGTTGGTTTCGATTTAGAGACTGTAGATCTCATCAGGCTGGCAAATGAAAAAGTAGATCTCAAGTCAAAGAAGGTTGGGCATACCTGCCTTACAGTTTTAGAACAACACCCCAAAATGAGTTACTGTAACAACACATGTGTTATTTCCCTAACACTGAGAAAGTGTAACAGCATCAGCAAGTGTTAATTTATGGGGGGTTTTGCAACACCCATGGTATTTAAGGACTCAACACTCTTGGGGTGTTAACTTTTCGAAGTGTTGATAAACTAAGGTTAACACTATTTGAGATGGTCCAATATATTTTCTAAGGAAGTGTTACATTTAACACTGTGGTTGTTAAAATTCTGATCACAAATTTGCTGTGACTGAGACTGACATGTTTCAAAAACATGTCTAGAGCCTCATCTTATCAGATTTATTTGATTGATTTTAGCACTCTGACAAGATGTCCGTCAATGACAAAGTTATTATTATATTATAACAAAGTCTGTCAGCTGTGGTGTGTTAGTGTGTGTGTGCACGTGTGTGTGTGAAGTATGGGTTGGTTTTAAATATAGTGCTGTGCTCAGTAATCTGCTGAATCTCCTCAGAGAGACAGACCCAGCATCTGTCTAGCCTGACCTAAATCCTCCTCTTCTCTCCTCCACCCTCCATAATCCCTCCTTTTTCTCCTCTACCCTTACTCTCTTGCTCCCTCTATCTCTCTCATTCTATATATCTCATTCCCCCTCTTTTTCTCTCTCCTGACAATTTTTTCCCCTTTTTCTCTCTCTTTCCCCTACCTCTTTCGCTTCTTCCCTTTTTATCTCCTCTTCTTTCTCTCCTTTACTCCCTCCTTTTACCTTTTATCTCTCATTATTTTTTTATCTCCCTCCACAGGGTCTGAAGGCAGCTGATAATGACCCGACAGCGCCTCCCTACGACAGTCTTCTGGTGTTTGACTATGAGGGCAGTGGCTCCACTGCTGGCTCCCTCAGCTCCCTTCACTCCTCCTCTTCCGGCGGAGACCAGGACTACGACTACCTCAGCGACTGGGGCCCGCGCTTCCGCAAGCTGGCAGACCTCTATGGTGGAGGGGACAACTAGGACTAGCCCCGTGCTGGGGGGAATTGGCAAGGGGTGGGTGGGATGGGGGAGGGAACATGAGTGGCACTTTTCTATCATGGGACAGGGAAGGAGTGCTGGTTGTAAAGAGACTATTTTGGCTGACTTGAACAGAGGACAGAAACAAAGTGGAGTATGTTGGTGTGGCAACTGCTAGCGTAACCTGCTAGCATACAGGATAACTGAGCCTAGTGGATTGTTCCCCGTATGCTTAGGATAGCTAAAACTCAGAGGAGAATATGGTGACTGCTTGCCTAGCCTGCTAGCATTAAGGCTAACTGAGGTTAGAATGGAGTCTTAGCCTACATGCTAAGGGTCGCTAACAGCTCGAGTACATTTCTGTGGCAACTGCTAGCCTAGCCAGTTAGCATACAGGTTAACTGAGGCTAGCGGAGTGTTAGCCACACGCTCGGTGGAGAACATTGGAAGTAAACCGACCGTTGGTACTTTGACGGGTAGTTAACGGCGAATGAGAGAGTCTGGGTGGTCGCTCAGCAGTTAACGATGTTAAGGACGCTTAGTTACACTTGAATCTCACAGTACAGAAGCACTGGGGTGAAAACGTGCCTTGTTGTACATTATTTTGATTCTGTTTTTGTTTTTTGTTCTTCATGACTTTCAAGGTCCTGACTCTAGCAGGGATTTTCGTCTGTAAGAGAGCGGATGTTTAAAATGAGGAACGCATGCTTCACCACGTGTGTTTGATGTGTGAAATAAAGTGTTGTTCAGGTTACACCTCACTGCCAGAGTGTGTAAGTCATCTTCGTTGCCATGGAGACACACAGGATGAACAGTCCCCATTGCTGGATCGAGAGCATTGAGAGATGACATGTACAGTAGATGCTAAAAGACTAGATAGTTTCCCTGGTTTTCTTTGTTTTGTTTTAAGCTTTTTTCACATTGTAAGTTTTTGCTATGTAAAGTCACCAGTCCTACATTTTGTAGTAGACATATTGTTTAGTTACTCTGAGGTTTGGTCGGTGGAGACGACCAAAACCAGAGTGGGGTCAATTCCACTTCAATTCAGTCAATTCAGGAAGTAAACTGCAATTCCAATTCCACATTTTTAACTGTAATTGTAATTTCAGTTTACTTCCTGAATTGATTAAATTCAAAAGGAATTTACTCCAACTCTGACTAAACCAAGATGACAATGATGATGAAGATGTTCATCTGCCTTAGTGTTCATCTGGTACTCTTCTCTGATTGGCTACTCACTGTAAACACAAATATGTACAGATTGTATTTTATTTTTGGTTGTTGTTCTATTTTGAGCGTGGTCTCTGAAAGTAATGCTACTATCCAGAACATTGTATATGTATAATTTGGATTACAGATTAAAAATGTTTTGCATGTTTTTATCTTTTCATTATACAAAAAGGTATTTTCCAAATTTTTATGCACACACACACACTCCCTTTATTCCCAACTCAGGGATTCCAGCTCCTTTTCAGGGCTATATTTTCTCTCTCTCTCCTCTCCGTTCTTCCATCTCTATTATAGACATTAGTGTGGTGAGGATAGTGGAAGGGGTGTGGGCTGTTAATATGTATCTGTGGTTTGGAGTTTAGGTTGCTAATGCCTTAGGCAGCATACAAACCACCACGCTACCTCCATCCTACTCCTCCACCTCACTGCGTGCGTGTGTATGTACGCAGTCCTCTGTGGGCAGTTCTGCAGTCCGGTATCTGTTGATCAATCAATGTCATATTCAACCAGCTACTGGCAAGTCCTATTTTTAAACTACACAATCTATCTCTCTCATCCCTCTTTCCCATCCCTATTCTCTTTTCCTATTCTGCTTTTCTCATTCCAATATTAACACCCCCACCACCACACACACAGACATCTATCTTTACATTATTTCACTCTTCCAAGGGCCTTTATCTACAAACACACACAAGGCCTTAATCAATCAACACCAGTAACTGGTGACAGCTGGGTCAGCCTGCAGGCACCCGGCCAGCCACAAGGAGTCGCTAGAGCGCAATGAGCCAAGTAAAGCCCCCACCGGCCAAACCCTACCCAAATGACGCTGGGCCAATTGTGCGCCGCCCTATGGGACTCCCGGTCACGACCATTTGTGACACAGCCTGGGATCAAAACTGGGTCTGAAGGGACGCCTCTAGCACTGCGATGCAGTGTCTTAGACTGCTGCGCCACTCGGGAGGAATATGTTTTATTTTTTAATTGCACCTAGTTTATTATCTAAACATTGATTTCCCAATTAACTGAATGGTGGGGGTGTGTATATAATTGTCTTATATAAACACCACATGCTGACCTACTGTACACACACACAGACACACTCTTTCTCTCTCACACACACACTGTAATTCCCAGTTTGTTATTCTGTGTTTGTCCTCTAATTCTCCCAGTGGGGATGCCTGAACTGTAGCGTACTGTGGAAGGTTTAAATCTTCTCCTTTCTTTCTCTTCTTCCTTTGTTTTAAATCCAACATGAAACACATTGTGGTTTCACACTGGTTTCACTCTCCAGTGTGGCATCCATTAACTCCCTCAAGGGCATGTCAGCTACTGTATATCTTTACTCTACAGCCTGCCGGAGACAGAGAAGAAAGAGGGGAGAAGAAAGAGGGGAGACAGAGAAAAAAATGAAAGGATGCTGTTTGAATAAAACAGAGTTGAAAGAATTATTTCCAACTGAAAGAACGAGGAGGGCAATATGTTCAACCAACACCACTTTATTACCTCGATGCACTCTACCCGAATACAGAAGGAAATGACAAAGACAGAGCGTTTTATGGCTTATTTGGTAGGAGGAGCTAATCATCCTTCCCCCTTGGTTCGTAGCAGACTATTGGCAGTTACAAAGTGTAACAGAAATGACAAGTAATACCCCTCCCTCTGTCCCTCAAATGTGATAATGGGTTCTACTATGTCCAAGTGTCACAGACAAGGTGCACCTTGCTTTCTTTCCCCTTCATTAGTATGTTCTTAGGTGACAGTTTGTTAACAGTAAGTCCATATACAGTGCATTCGGAAAGTATGCATATCCCTTGACTTATTCCACAGTTTGTTGTGTTACAGCCTGAATTCAAATGACATGAAATATATATTTTTCTCTCACCCATCTACACACAATACTCCATAAAGACAAAGACATCTACACACAATACTCCATAAAGACAAAGACATCTACACACAATACTCCATAAAGACAAAGACATCTACACACAATACTCCATAAAGACAAAGACATCTACACACAATACTCCATAAAGACAAAGACATCTACACACAATACTCCATAAAGACAAAGACATCTACACACAATACTCCATAAAGACAAAGACATCTACACACAATACTCCATAAGGACAAAGACATCTACACACAATACTCCATAAAGACAAAGACATCTACACACAATACTCCATAAAGACAAAGACATCTACACACAATACTCCATAAAGACAAAGACATCTACACACAATACTCCATAAAGACAAAGACATCTACACACAATACTCCATAAAGACAAAGACATCTACACACAATACTCCATAAAGACAAAGACATCTACACACAATACTCCATAAAGACAAAGACATCTACACACAATACTCCATAAAGACAAAGACATCTACACACAATACTCCATAAAGACAAAGACATCTACACACAATACTCCATAAAGACAAAGACATCTACACACAATACTCCATAAAGACAAAGACATCTACACACAATACTCCATAAAGACAAAGTGGATTTTTTTATATATATGTTTGTACATTTGTAAAAAAAAATTGTACAAAAATATGTAATTTACACAAGTATTCACAACCCAAGTCAATACTTTGTAGAAGCACCTTTGGCAGTGATTCCAGTGTTGAGTCTTTCTGGATAAGTCTCTAAGAGCTTTCCAGTCCTGGATTTTGCAATATTTGCCAATTATTCTTTTTATAATTCTTCAACCATACATTTTCAAGTAGATTTAAGTCAAAACTGTAACTCGGCCACTCAGGAACATTCACTGTCTTCTTCATTTATTTTTATTTAGGGGTACATCAACTTTAATATTACAGATATATTGTGGCTTCCATCAATGTAATTGTCTGAATAATTTCCCATCCCCATATATTTTTTAATAAATATATATACATCAAATATATACTGTAAATGTATTGTTTTCCCTAACCCTACCATCCCTTCCGTAATTGGAGTAAACTAATGGAAAACAACTCTTAGGCCTTTACCTCCAGCTTATACAAACTATACTGTATATATTTTACAGACATAGTATATTTTACAATAACCATATTTTGTTTGTTTTTATTCCCATCCTTCAACTCCACTCAACCCCTCCCATCTATCTCTGAACATCATTAATTTCTATTTGTCACATATTTTTCAACTGTGCTGTGATATTTCACTGTCTTCTTGATAAACCACTCCAGTGTAGATTTGGCCTTGTGTTTAAGGTTATTGTCCTGCTGAAAGGTGAATTCTTCTTCCAGTGTCTGGTGGAAAGTAGACTAAACCAGGTTTTCCTCTATGATTTTGACTTTGGGTTAGGGTTAGGGACTAACCCTAACCCTAACCCACCATTCCATTTTTTTTTATCCTGAAAAACTCCCCATGCCCTTGACAATTACAAGCATACCCATAACATGATGCAGCCACCACTATGCTTGAAAATATGGAGAGGGGTACTCAGTAATGTGTTGTATTTTCCCCTGTCACGCTGGTATGAATGATTCGGGAAATAGGGGTAGGAATGCATCATAGTTTTTTTTTATTAAGCCCAAATTACGGTGTACCGTGTAAAGGAATGGGGATGAAGACCAAACAAACACGTAACAAAATACAGAGCACAGGTACAAGCACACAATGATTAACACACGGGACAAGACCCGTGATCATTTGCCCAATCCACAATGACACGAAAGCCCAAACACAGAGCACAGGTACAAAGCACACAATGATTAACACACGGGACAAGACCCGTGATCATTTGCCCAATCCACAATGACACGAAAGCCCAAACACAGAGCACAGGTACAAGCACACAATGATTAACACACGGGACAAGACCCGTGATCATTTGCCCAATCCACAATGACACGAAAGCCCAAACACAGAGCACAGGTACAAGCACACAATGATTAACACACGGGACAAGACCCGTGATCATTTGCGCAATCCACAATGACACGAAAGACCAAACACAGAGCACAGGTACACGCACCAACGGATATTGTAACAATAATCGACAGCCCAATGGAAACCAAAGGGCACACTTATACAAGTACTAATCAGTGGGAATAGGGGACAGGTGTGCGTAATGAAAGTTCCTGGAGGGATCTGTGACAGTTCCCCCCTGAAGCGCTGCACCAGCAGGGCAACGACACCGGCCTCGAGGACGATCACAGGAATGCAGTGCGGGTTGATCAGGACCCGATGCAGCTGTCAAAGTTGCGTCGTCATCGGGCAGGCCAGTTTCCGCTGCCAAAGTTGCGGTGGTGTCGGACGGGCCAGTTGTAGCTGCTGAAGATGTGTCGTCGGACAGACCAGTTGTGGAGACATCGGACGACTCAGTTGCAGCTGCCGAAGTTGTGGCTGCACCGGACGGACCAGTCACAGCGATGTCGGACAGGCAATTCCCGCTGTCTCCCTTAATGGTCGATTATTCTTTCACGCTGGTATGAATGAGTCTGGAGACATGTGCAGGAATGCGTAATATGTTTTTTTATTTTAGCCAAATTACGGCGTGTAAAGGCACAGAGACGAAGACCAAACAAACACGTAACAAAACACAGGGTAGAAACCCAAAACTAAGAGCGAGGAATACCTTGTTTAAATAACACACATGCACAATGATTAACACACGGGACAAGAAGTACTCACACGTACCAAGGAACATTATAAAAATAATTGACAGCCCAATGGAAACCAAACGGCAGACTTATACTAGTACCAATCAGTGGGAATAAGGAACAGGTGTGCATAATGAAAGTTCCGGAGGGATCCGAGTCATCCCCAAACATAACATTTTGTATTTGAAAGAAAAAGTTCATTGCTTTGCCATATTTTTTTGCAGCATTTCTTTAGTGCCTTGCTGCGAACAAGATGCATGTTTTGGAATATGTTCATGTACAGGCTTCCTTCTTTTCCCTCTGTTAATTAGGTTAGTATTGTGGATCCATCCTCAGTTTTCACCTATCACAGCCATTAAACTTTGTAACTGTCACCATTGGCCTCATGGTGAAATTCCCTTCCTTTCCGGCAACTGAGTTAGGAAGGACGTTTGTATCTTTGTTATGACTGGGTGGATTGATACACCATCCAAAGTGTAATTAATAACCACCATGCTCAAAGGGATATTCACTGGCTGCATTCCAAACACTTAAAAGACACACCCTCTCCCCTCAGCCCTCAAATGAAGTGAACACTTAAAAGACACACCCTATCCCCTCAGCCCTCAAATGAAGGGAACACTTAAAAGACACACCCTATCCCCTCAGCCCTCAAATGAAGGGAACACTTAAAATACACACCCTATCCCCTCAGCCCTCAAATGAAGGGAACACTTAAAAGACACACCCTCTCCCCTCAGCCCTCAAATGAAGGGAACACTTAAAAGACACACCCTATCCCCTCAGCCCTCAAATGAAGGGAACACTTAAAAGACACACCCTCTCCCCTCAGCCCTCAAATGAAGGGAACACTTAAAAGACACACCCTATCCCCTCAGCCCTCAAATGAAGGGAACACTTAAAAGACACACCCTCTCCCCTCAGCCCTCAAATTAAATGGACACTTCTGATGACGTACGATGATATCTGATGAGTTGACACGTGAAATGCAAGGGGCAAGGGAAGAATTCATTCATTTTAAATGGACCGCTCATCATGGTAGCTGTTGTGTGTGCATTATATGCGCTACAGTCAATTATGATTGCATTTCATATCTGGCTAGAAGACAACGCATCCGCAGACATATCGAATGTTAGCCATCCGATTATATCAGGAAAAATAAAAAATGACAATGTATAAGTGTGATGCCAGGGAAAGTTGTATTCGCAGAGCTAACGTTTTCAAAGGCTAACCAAACAAAAACATAATTACTTTGATGATACATGTTTGAGCCCATTAGTAGTCAATTTCGAACTTAATTACATTTGTTTTTACTTACACTTGTATGTTGACTTCTCCATATTAATGTTGGTTTTAAGTTTTGGCTGACTTTTGTTAGTGTGTGTACAATCATCGCGAATTGAATTATGGGGCATTTCAGGCACCGTCATGAACATAATTGTACACTCGCAAACACGATCAAAACCGAGGGCTGAGGGACTTACTTTGCCAACTTCCCTTGGCTTATCGTTTGGACCGACGACAAAGATGGCTGCGGGGATTCCCCCAAGGGCATAAGGTGAGGGAATTGAGGAGGGTGTGTCTTTTATGTGTTTGAAACACAGCCACTGTCTGCATTTCTGTTTTTACCCATCTACCAACAGGTGCCCTTCTTTGCGAAGGCATTGGAAAACCTCCCTGGTCTTTGTGGTTGAATCTGTGTATGAAATTCACTGTTCAACTGAGGATAATTGTAAGTGCGGGCTACAGAGATGACGTAGTAATTCAAAATCGTGTTAAACACTATTTTTGCACACTAAGTAAGTCCATGCAGAGGGTTGAATACTTATTGACTCAAGACCTTTCAGCCTTTCATTTTTTATTACAGTTTTTCTCAATCGCTAAAACACAATTTCTGAAGCCTTGCTCCATTTCCTGAAAACATTAAACACAAAACCTCATCTTCAAGCACTATTTACATAACCTCTGACTCCTCTGGCAAAATGAAACAGTCGCCTCAAAACAGTTTTACCTGTGTAGAAAATCGAACACTGCTCTCAAATCATAAACAAAGTGATCAAAATTATATACACTATCAAGCAGTCAGTAAACAATACACCGAAAAATAGAAGACACTGTTCAAAACATACCATTCTCAGGGAGAAGTACATTTTTTTATCTAAAAAAATATCCATATATTCCATACTTATTTTGATGAACGAAAACATGTTCTATCATAGTAGCTCAAAATTTATCAGAAATTACTACTCTGCTTTGCTCTTTGCAATTTAGTTTTTTTGTTCTTCCTCCTCCTCGTACCCCTATTTTTACAGTACTGTACCCTGCATCTCACAAACTTGTCCTTTGTCTCTGTGATACTGTAGATCTTGTTCTTTGTTGATATGAACCTGTAACCAGTCAAAATCTATTGAGCAGTCAGTACTGTTAATAAATGGAAAGCACAATGTTCAGGGCCATACAATTTGTCCATTGTACAGTATACAGCATACAATGCACTGTACTACAGTATCCATTCTCAGACTTGACATGTGCATTAGAGTGCAGAATGTGTTTTGAGAATGAGAATGTGTTCAGAGTTTTGCTGAAATGTCTAAGTGAGATCTGCAAATTGTGTTTTGACAACAGACTGCATAATTAGCTAAATGAGTCCAGTCAACTGAGAACTTTGTTCAGCCAATGGGGTTTAGTGTTTTAACAATTGAGAAAAACTGCAATTTGTACAAATGTTGAAAAACACAATTCCACTTTTACATTATGGGGAATAGTGTGTGTAGGTCAGTGACCAAAACATTTTAAATTCAGACTGTAAATAATAAATAAATAAATGTGGAAAAAGCCAAAGGGTGTGAATATGACACTTAGTACATGTATATGCATAAAGTGTACTCAAGCAGCCCTCTGGGACGGAAGGCCTACTGTATGTGTGAGTGTGTTTGTGTGTAAGCGTGCATGTCCCTAGGATTAATATTTGACCCATGCCACATCCCTTGCTCCCTCACATCGTATGTGTACATTACTGGAAGGCACACACACAAACACAAGCAGCAGGTATGCTGTTAGGTAGGAGCGTTGGGCGAGTAACGGAAAGGTTGCTGGATCCAATCCTTGAGCTGACAAGGTAAAAATCTGTCGTTCTGCACCCTGAGCAAGGCAGTTAAACCACTGTTCCCCGGTCGCAGAACACATAGATGTGGATTTTTATTTGACCTTTATTTAACTAGGTAAGTCAGTTAAAAACAAATTCTTATTTTCAATGACAGCCTCGGAACAGTGGGTTAACTGCCTGTTCAGGGGCAGAACGACAGATTGTACATTGTCAGCTCAGGGATGTGAACTTGCAACCTTCCGGTTACTAGTCCAACGCTCTAACCACTAAGCACACCACACCTCTCTGATTCAACCCTCGTAGGCCTCACTCCCCCTATCTGAGATATCTACTGCAGCCATCAGCTTTCACATACAACACCAGTTCTGCCAGTCACATTCTGTTAAAGGTCCCCAAAGCACACACATCCTTGGGTTGCTCGTCTTTTCAGTTCGCTACAGCTAGCGACTGGAACGAGCTGCAACAAACACTCAAACTAGACAGTTTTATCTCAATCTCTTCATTCAAAGACTCAATCTTTGACAGTTGTGGTTGCTTTGCGTGATGTATTGTTGTCTGTGCCCAATAATATTTGTACCCTGTTTTGTGCTGCTACCATGTTGTGTTGCTACCATGTTGTTGTCATGTTGTGTTGTGTTGCTACCATGCTTGTGTTGTCATGTGTTGCTGCCATGCTATGGTGTTGTCTTAGGTCTCTCTTTATGTAGTGTTGTGTTGTCTCTCTTGTCGTGATGTGTGTTTTGTCCTATATTTTTATTTAATTTGTTTTTATTTTGAATCCCCTGCCCCTGCAGGAGGCCATTTTTGGTAGGCTATCATTGTAAATAAGAATTTGTTCTTAACTGATTTGTACATCTGGTATCCCCCTTTCCCACACACACACACAAGCATGTACAGTCAGGTCCAAAATTATTGGCACGCTTGATAAAAATTGTCAAAAAGACTGTAGAAAATAAATAATATAAATACTGAGCCTTATTGTATGCTCGAAAATAATTGGGACATTTTATTATTTTATACCAATACAATTGCTCAGAGAAGAGATTTTGTTTCACCTGTAATATTTTTTTCTTTCAAAAGATAGGGATCAAAATGATTGGCACCCCTGTTTTCAATACCTCAATTTGTGAGAATAATGGCACTGAGCCTTTTTCAAAAACGTTTTGTGAGTTGGGTGAACACATTGAGGGGGATCATAGACCATTCCTCCATACAGAATCTGGAGACTGAGATGACCATTGCAAAATGTTGATTTTGTGGTCAATTAACCATTTCTTTGTTGATTTTGATGTGTGCTTAGGGTTATTGTCTTGCTGGAAGATGTACTTTTGGCCAACTTTCAGCATCCTGGCAGCGGCAACCAGGTTTTTGGTAAAACATTTCCTGGTACTGGGTAAAGTTCATGATGCTGTTGACCTTAACAATGGCCCCAGGACAAGTGGAAGCAAAATATCCCCATAACATCAAAGCTCCACCAGAATATTTAATTTTTCTGTCTATACGTCTTTCTTTCAACACAAAACCCACCACTGGCATGCATGGCCAAAGAGTTCTATTTTCATGTCATCCAACTTTTACGGCATTGGCACTTGGATTGGAACTAGTGCTACAGTATGGTCAGATGACATGAAAATACTGCTCTTTGGCCACACACACTACATTTGGGTTTTGTGTAGAAAAAAAAATGCATAAAGTTATGGTGGTGGATCGTTGATGTTATAGGGCTATTTTGCTTCCACTGCTCCTGGGGCCCTTGTTAAAGGGATTCTCCTGTGCTTTTGTTGACTTTTTAGCCAGTAGTTCTGAAAGTAACACTCACGAGACAAATGTAGTCTGCAATTTGTTGGGACCATGTCACATATGTGCAGATATGTGCAACACATCATTGCTCTCTCTCTTGCTCTACTATTTGTGCATCATGCTATTTGTCATCAAACGCGAGGGGCTGTCATCGACTGAAACTCAAACGGCGAGGGGCTGAATCTCATCGACTGAAACTCAAACGGCGAGGGGCTGAATCTCATCGACTGAAACTCAAATTGCTGGGGGAAAATGTAAGGAAAATTGCACTTCTACAGTTTCCAGATAACAGTTGTTTTCAAACTAAGGATTTTGTGGCTGATTGTGGTAAAACAGTAATTATGCTCATAGATTATGCACGTATGAACTACACATTGACACATCCAGCCCAAAACAGAAGGCTTAAAAAAAAGCCAACAAAGACAAAGTTTCAACGCATGGTCACTTTACCCAGTACCGGACATTTTATCCCAAAACCTGGTTGCCTCTGAAACTTGGCCGCAAGTGGATCTTCCAGCAAGACAATAACCCCAAGCACACATCAAAATCCGTAAAGAAATGGGTAATTGACAACTAAATCAAAAAATGTCAATGGCGATTTCAGTCTCTGGACTTGAAGAGGGCAGTCGATAAGTGCAGATGGAGGATATCAAGGATCTGAAAAAATGTTGTATGGAGGAATGGTCTAAGATCAGTCACAATGTGTTCTCCAATCTCATAAAAACCTGTTTGAAAAAGGCTCAGTGTCATTGAAAACTTTCTTTTTGAGAATAAAAAAAAATGCTAATCAAAATCAATTCTTCTGAGCAAGTGCCTGTTTATTTTTGCATTGTAGAATCTGTCACAAGATGGGTAAAAGTAATAATATATGTAAAATAAGAAATAACCATTACATCTCTGAGAACTTTGAATTGTTCAGAGGCATAAAACACGGTTGCCCTCTGTCACCATACTTATGTAATATGGCCATTGAACTGTTAGCTATAAAAATCATATCTAATGATAAAATGTGAACATTACTAGATTAATGGCCTAAAAATGAATGGATTAGAGACAAAAGTATCAAGGAACGCTGAAGATTCATCATCAGAGTCCTTAATATTCAACCTTGAAGAGCCTTATTGAGGACCTGAATGATTACTCCAGTTTCTCTGGACAAAATCCAACTGTAATAAGTGTACTGTACTCTAAAAGATAAACTTGAAATTGCCATGTGGTCTCCCAATTAAATGAGTGGATGTGTTCGGTGTTCATATTCTGGAAAGGTTGAGCGATCTTACAACTATTAGCTTTGATTGAAAACTTAGCAAAATAGATAGGGTCTTGAAACCGTGGAGAAAGAAACACTTGTCCATATATGGGAAAATTACCCTGATTAATTCTCCAGTGATATTGCATTTGGTCTACCGACTTTTTCAAATCATGGAAGAATCAATTATTAAAAATGTTTTTAAATGGCAAACCAGATGAAGTCAAATGGGCATATTTATTTAATAATCATATATTTGGAGGGCTAAAACTATTCAATATTAAGGCATTAACCCCTCTCTCTTAAATCCTCCATTACACTGAAATTATATCTAAAACTGGTTTTCCAGCAGGAATATCCAATATTCAAAATTGGTATTTTTGCTGTTATACAGATTAAACCAACAATTTCCAGTAGATTGACTATGGATCCTGCCCTTCTTAAATGAAGCCACACAGAGTTGGTTACAATTCCAATTTCGTCCTCCAGGAGAGGCAGAACAAATATTACAACAAATAATATGGCTAAACTCCAATGTACTGCTAGAGGAAATACACCATTTTGTGGAATTTTTTTATAGGGAAGGTATCATGTTTGTGAATGACATTGTAAATAATGACAGCAAAAGTATGTCAAACAAGCAATTATCAAAGGTGTATGGAGATGTATGCTCAATACAAAAGTATAACGAACCCATCGCAGCTTTGCCACAAGAATGGAAGAGGCAATTGCTCAAAATCGAAAAAATAGCTAGATCTTCTAACGCAAGTGGGACGGGTCTGGCTTTGTGACAATGATTTGACAGGTCCAACATAGTTACACATCCAACACCGCCAAAACATCAGCTATGCGGGTGTCAGCTAACACTGGTCAATGCTCGATCTAATTGAATCTAGGCCCAATGCTGTTTCCCAAATGGCACCCTATGGACCGTGGCAAAAAGTAGGGAATAGGTTGGGAGACTCGTGTAAAGTGGTATAGTAAACGTATAATAACTATATTCCCTACTTCTGAGCTAGCTTGTTGATGGCCCCTAGACAGCAGCACTGTGTGTGTGTGCGTGCATGCGTGTGTGTGTGTGTGTGTGTGTGTGTGTGTGTGTGTGTGTGTGTGTGTGTGTGTGTGTGTGTGTGTGTGTGTGTGTGTGTGTGTGTGTGTGTGTGTGTGTGTGTGTGTGTGTGTGTGTAGCATCCATATGTGAAAGGGCACCTAAAAGCTAACTGGAAGATGTTCATGTACCTGTGTGAGCGGGCGGGACAAAAGTTATCAATGGAGGGGTAAGTGGATGAATGTCCTGAGGCAGTAACGTCTGTAATTATATCAGCTGCAGATGTGATTGTTCCAGTGTGTTCGGGGGGGAGGAAGACGGCAGGTGGTGTCGTGGTGGTCAGATGACTGCTCAGGTGGTGCGGGAAAGGGATATAGCTCAACGGCTACTTAAGAATTGCTTGACAGAAAGGAATTTCATGGAGCAGCGGTTCATAGATGTGAGTACCTGTGTGATGAGAGCGAAGAGGAGACAGGGAAAGTTAAAGGAACATGGAGATGTTTTAAAGAGAAAAGGGGAGTCAGGAGAAGCTATGGATGCAGAGTTCTATGTTTGAGATGACAAGGGCGTTGGAGGCTGTGGGTGGACTGCTCCTGGTAAGATAGGGTGTGTTATGTGATGTTTAAGCATGCACCGATGAGTGTGTTGGAAGCAGTCTTAGGGTTGTATGATAAGTTATGGATGATTGGGGTGATACCTGCTGGGTGGAAACGTGCAGTGGTGCTGCCGTTTGTAAAACCAGGTAAAGATCCCACTAGGGCGGGCAGTTATAGGCCTATCGTGCTGGCATCCATCATGTGTAAATTGATTGAAAAGATGATAGTGAGAAGGATGATGTACCTGTATCTCTTGGAAGTTTGGGGTTTGATGAGTGTAGCACAGAGTGGGTTCAGGAGAAGGAGGTTTGCCATGGACGCCATGGTGACAGTTAGTACAGCGATAGCCAAGACCCTGACAATAAAAGAGGTGATGATTGTTGTGTATTTTGACATTGAGAAAGCTTACAATAACATGTGGAAAGAAGGGTGGATGATCAAGTTGAGTGCATTTAGCATTGTGGGACATCTGTATATCTGGATCATGGACTATATGAGTCGTACAGGTGAGGGTGGGGTCAGAATTGTCAGTGGGTTTTGAAATGGACAATGGTACTCCTCAGGGGTGTGGTCAGTCCAGTGTTGTTCACCCTGATGATAGATTACATGCCGTATTTAAGGAGGTGGGACAGGCAGGGGGTGTGGTCTTGTGTGCTGATGATGGGGCTGTATGGAAGAGAAGTGGAAAATATGTGATGAGGAAGATGCAAGGAGCTGTGGGAGTTGTGGAAGATTGGTCTCTAACATGGGGGTTTAGGATGTCTGTGGCCAAGTCCTGCTTTATGGTGTATTATAGGAGGAAGGTTAAAGATGTTATGCTGAAAATATATATAGGTAGGGAGTCTTAGTTTAAGTATTTAGGTATGTGGTTTGATGACAGGCATACCTGGAAGAGACATGTTGATTATATTGAAATTAAGTGTAGGAAGGTGCTGAACTTCATGGGCAGTGGCAGTGATTGAAGGCCAGACCAACAAACACTGTATATGTATCAGGCATTGATCAGGTCATATTTGGATTATGGGTGTTTTGTATATGGATCGGCAGCCAAAACGGTACAATAGTGCCTGGACAGGATACAGTCAAGGGCCCTGAGATTGTGTGTGGGGGTTCTTTCAGGATGACACCTTTTGAAGCATTGCAGGTGGGTAGTGGGGAACTGCCACAGAGGATAATGTGGGACAAACTTGCATTAGAGTACTGAGCGAGGTTGAAAGGGAGTTCAGAAGGACATCCTGCGGTCACGGCAACTGGGGAATGCTGGGAGTTATGAGTGGGTAAGCAGAGAGCGTGCGGGTGGACAATCAGGCAGAATGTAGTAGAATATGGACTGGGGGAGAGAGATAGGGCAATTGCATTGGGTGAACGTTCTTCCATAGCTGTTTCCGAAACCAAGTGTAGATGTGGACATGTTTGAAGGCAGGAGAGAATGGGGTGAGGACGTGAGACGTTGTGTGGAGACATATTTAGATAATCAGTTTTATTTGTTTTTAAGGATATATACAGATAATATAATAATATATGCCATTTAGCAGACGCTTTTATCCAAAGCGACTTACAGTCATGTGTGCATACATTCTACGTATGGGTGGTCCCGGGGATCGAACCCACTACCCTGGCGTTACAAGCGCCATGCTCTACCAACTGAGCTACAGAAGGACGAGATGGTTCAAATGATCCAGTCAGGGGTGTATATCCCACATTTCAGTGTTAGAGTATGTAAGCGCTTAACTGATTATGCTTCAGTGTATGCGGCTGAGTTGATTGCCATGATTATAGGTTTGAGATGGATGGAGGAGATCTGCTTTGGTTCGGCTGCAGTGTTCAGTAGTGTGCAGATGGGCAGCTGCTAATGGGATTGGAGAGGATGGGAGGCAATTTTAAGTGTAGACAATTTTATCGCGTGCACTCGTCAGTAAATGAAGAGGTGGGGAGTACGGGATGTAAGAGAGAGGAAGTTGTGTGGAGCAGACTATGGTTTGTGCACACAGGTTTGAATGGCAGGTTGTGGACGATAGGGAGATATGAAATAGGTCTGTGTGATGAGTGCTTAGTGGAGGAAACGGTGGAACATGTGTTGATATTTTGTGAACTGTATGACTTAGATAGGGAGAGAGGCTGGACAGGGTTGGGGTTTGGATGGTGTAGTGGGGTAAGGAAAAGGGGCGGGAAGGGGAGTCGAGGTCTCTATTTCACCTTCTTAGAGGAACAGGAATAATTAACAGAAAATGTGATGTAGGTAGGTCGTGTCTGGCCTCACACTCCAGTACAGTATATGGTGGTGCATGCACCTTAAAAGTTGGATGCGATCTGCCAACCTAATCCGAAAGAAGAAGAGTCAGTGGTGTGAAAACAACAGGATCAAACAGAAATCTGCTGACCTCCACGATGTTGTGTGATGCAGAGCTTAATTTTCTACTGCTAGTGCGATCTGCTAGCATTACTAATCACACACACACACACACACACACACACACACTGCACACACACACACACACACACACACACACACGCAGTCACACTGCACACACGCAGTCACACTGCACACACGCAGTCACACTGCACACACGCAGTCACACTGCACACACGCAGTCACACTGCACACTCACACTGCACACACGCAGTCACACTGCACACGCCACTTGCTAAAAGACAGAACTTTCTACTGAGCGGCTTTGCATCTCATTATTATATCTTAACAAGATCATCTGTATGTCTAATTAAGATAAATAGATTCTCACTGCATCTTGGGCTTTAATAAAGGGTTTAGCATTAGTGTTATTAAATAATTCACTAGCTAATTCACCTTCACTTTACATTTGACATTTTAGTCATTTAGTAGATGCTCTTATCCTTATTACAGTAAGAGTGTGCATTCATCTTAAGATAGCTGGTGGGACAACCACATATCACAGGCATAGTAAGTACTTTTCCTCAATAAAGTAGCTATCTGCAAAGTCGGAGCTTTCTCATAACTCACCTGCACTTTTCTGTTTCCTGCCCTAAAAGTTTTACTTTTTTTTTTTTTTACAAAAACTTCTAAGATGACCTTATGAGTCAGTCTGTCTTCTGGTACAGAGTAGGCTAAACTGGTGAACTGTCTCTTCCTGTCCACTCTCACTCCACAGTCTTCACAACACTATGTCTGTTTCAAAATGTCACCCTTTACCCTTCATAGCGCACTACCCTTTGTGCTCCGGTCAAAAGTAGTACACTACACGGAAATAGGGTGCCAAATTGGGACAAAACCATCGCATAACACTTAGTTCTGTAAAAGGTTGCTCATTATAGCATGCTTCTGTCTCAGCCGTGTTAAAGGCCAGTAATTAACCAACTCCCTCCCCATCCACAGCTTAGAACTGTCGTAAAGGTTCCCTCTCCTCCTCCTTGCCATCTGTTTCACACCCTCTCTTTTTCTCTTTTTTGGTTTTCTCTTTATGTGCTCAGCGTTTCTTCTCGTGGTTTTAGTGCCAGTGTCAGATTAAGTGTGTTCTTTCTCTCATTCTCAGAATCTCTCTCTCCGGGTCAGTATTGGCAGGGGGACAGGGGGACAGGGGGACAGGGGGCAGGGGGACAGGGGACAGGGGGACAGGGGGACAGGGGACAGGGGAAGGTACTGTACTCAGTAGGGAGAAGGGGTGCTAGGAAGAAGGGGGGTGCTGGATAGCTCATGACCCTTCCAACATTCGATCCCAGTGATCTCCCCACTTTAGACACTGTCAATGGACACGCACAATATGCGTTCTCACACACACTAGCACACAGCTGCGGGAATATACACAAAGGCATTCAATCACGTAAGACACACAACCCAATACAGACCAATGAGCCGAGTAGGTCTACACAGACACAATAAAGCCCAGTGACTCCCAAACATTAGGTTAAACAATCTGTGACGGTTTCAGATGTGTTGAAAAGGCTCCATGATTCTCAGGGTCAATGACACATTCTGTATTGTTGTGGGATAATTGAAAAATGCAGCGTTTCAGGGTCTGGTTTGGTTCTGACATTCCTTAACATTTAAGTCATTCATCATGCTTCACCAGCTAATACACAATTGTGGATAGACACATTGTGCATACATGCATACATATAAATACACATTTTCTCACACCTCCACACACAAAGTCACGCCTATACTCACATACAAATACACAAGCATGTATAGTAGGCACAAACTCACTGTAACAAATTGCTGTATATTTACAGCAAAACATTCACAGTTAGCTACAGTAGCTGTGATATATTACAGTATAGTATTGTAAAGAGAAATGCATTATGGGGGCTCAATGGCATTGCGATACACTGCTGTAACATTTTACAATTGTGGTGCATTGTGTGAAAATATTTTTGGCTGACGAAAGAATCTATAGCTTATTAACATATTTTGAGTTGTGCCTTGTGTCATGATGTGCCCAGTGACGTCATACAACCCCCCCCTCGTCCTCCTCCTCTCTCTCTCCACAGTTTATGTCAGTCGTAAATACTGCTTCTGGGTCTGTTCTATTAAGATTGGAATGTGTGACTGTGACACAGAGAGAGAACTTGGCTAAACTCCTAATCCCCAAAATGGGAGAATGAAACAATATTTCTACTTTTGAGAACGTGGGAATGATCTGTGGGGACACTTATGATGAGTGTGTTTCATTTGGTGACTTCATCAAGGACAGGAAACACACATAACGGTATCTCTTAAAGTGCACGTTTCCCAGCTCTCAGGTTTACATCTAAATATTGTGAAACATATGTGATTAAACATGGAACTATTTGTGAAAAGATGTAATGTCATGTTAACCTTCTAAATGAGAGTATTTGATTTTCATATAAAGTTGAACTAGTCAGTGGCCCATATCGTGAAGACATAGACATTATGTTGGCGTCATGGAATCACCCTTTTCTACTGAAACATATAAAACCCTGATGAAATTCACACCAGACCACACAAACTCTGGCGTAAGCTAAGGTTGCAAATGGTTGAATTTCTAAGACCAAAACATGCCGGGTGATGCTGGTGTGTGAAGTGGTTTAAACCACAACTCTACCAAAGGACAAGACTATACCACATGGAGCATTGGCTACACGGCTGGAAATGGTTAAACTCTGAGACTATCGATCCCTACAGAATAAGAGCAAATCTTAGACGTATAATTACTAGTCTGCAGCTAGAAATTACGTAAACCGAGAACAAAAATACCAACAACTGCCAAAGCATCTATTCTATGAGAATATTTCTGAATGATACTCTGAAGTAGACATTCTAATCACCTCCAACCACGAAAGAGTTTGTGACTTCAATGAAAGTTAACCGGAGATGAACCCTACAGAACGATCGATCCAACATAGAAGACAATGACCAACAACTGCCAAAGCATCTAAGACAATGACATACGGGCTAAATATACGTGTATACAGTATGTGAAGACTTACAGAAAACATTTGACATCTGTCATTGCCAACAAAGAGTATATAACAAGTATTGAGATAAACTTTTGTTATTGACCAAATACTTATTTTCCACCATAAATTGCATATAAATTCATTAAAAATCCTACATTGTGATTTTCTGTTTTTTTTTCTTCTTATTTTGTCTGTCATAGTTGAAGTGTACCTATGATGACAATTACAGGCCTCTCTCATCTTTTAAGTGGGAGAACTTGCACAATTGGTGGCTGACTAAATACTTTTTTGCCCCACTGTAGTTGACCGGGGCAGCTCTAGCACGGCAATTTGACGAACTGACTTGGAAAAGTGGCATCCTATGATGGTGCCACGTTGAAAGTCACTGAGCTCTTCAGTAAGGCCATTCTACTGCAAATGTTTGTCCATGGAGATGGTATGTCTGTGTGCTCAATTTTATACACCTGTCAGCAACGGGTGTGGCTGAAATAGCCCATTCCACTAATTTGAAGGGTTGTTCCCATTTACATTTTACATTTAAGTCATTTAGAGAGAGCGAGGCACGTTCCGCTGAACATTCTCGACCCTCGCTCTTTAAAGAACTGGCGCTCATTGGTGCTCTCTGCTAGGTCACAAATGGCACCTTATAGCCTTTATAGTGCACTAATTTTGACCAAGGCCATAGGGCTCCTCACAGGGCTCCCCTATTGCTGTTTAATCTACATTATGTTTAATTAACACTAAACCCCCATCTAGGGGCACGGTGTCAAATCTGGGTGACAAACCACAGAGGAACAACCGGGCTCCAAGTTTTGAGATGCCTCTAAATGAGGCATCCCTGGTTGCTCTAAATAATGGGTCTCCCACCCCCCTATAAGAGTTTCTCCAACCCCAGCTGTCTGCATTCTATAACGGTCTTGAGACAACAGACGCTGGGAGATGGAAGTACAGGGTGATGATTTAATAAGCATAGACATGAAACAAGCAAAAACAGTGTCTGGAGAGAAACCAACATCAATTCAGACACGGGGATGAAACTGGGAAGTGACAGATATAGGGAGGCAATCAATGATTTGGTAAGGTCCAGGTGAGTCCGATGAAGCGCTGTTGCGTATAATAATGGTGAAGGGTGTATGTAATGATGAGCAACCTGGTGGCCTCAAATCCAGAGAGGGGGAGCCTGAGCAGATGTGCCACATGTAGAATTAATCACAGGGATTGCTCATGTTAACAGGCTCCTTTAGGAGGCTGCGTGTGTGTCTGTATGCGTGAGTGAATGTCTGTGTGAGTGAGTAACAGAGATGTGCTCTATATCCCAGATGCAGAGATGAGGACGAGTCACATGAATTGGATCGAGTCACAAATGAAATAACTTAAGACTTGACTAGGACTTGGAGCCTCAAATGTGAAATAGTAGTGAAAAAATATGAATTGTTTACTTTGCAAGCTGGGGGGCATCAAGCAATAATTACTAGCACAGGTCTACTTTCGATCAATCAAATGTATTTATAAAGCCCGTCTTACATCAGCTGATGTCACAAAGTGCTGTACAGAAGCACGGTGGCTAGGAAAAACTCCCTAGAAAGGCCAGAACCTAGAAATAAACCTAGAGAGGAACCAGGCTACGAAGGGTGTCCAGTCCTCTTTTGGCTGTGCCAGGTGGAGATTATAACAGAACATGGCCAAGATGTTCAAATCTTCATAGATGACCAGCAGGGTCAAATAATAAGAATCACAGTAGTTGTCGAGGGTGAAACAGGTCAGCACCTCAGGAGTAAATGTCAGTTGGCTTTTCTTAGCCGATCATTCAGAGTATCTCTACTGCTCCTGCGGTCTCTAGAGAGTTGAAAACAGCAGGTCTGGGACAGGTAGCACGTCCGGTGAACAGGTCTTTCTCTCCGAGAGAGAGAAAGAAAGAGAGAAAGAAAGAGAAAGAGAATAAGAGATAGCATACTTAAATTCACACAGGACAACAGATAAGACAGGAGAAATGCTCCAGATATAACAGACTGACCCTAGCCCCCGACACAAAGTACTGCAGCATAAATACTGGAGGCTGAGACAGGAGGGGTCGGGAGACACTTTGTACTAGTCTTTTAGTATGTCAAAATTGCTTGATATTTGGAATTTGTTGTTCAAATTAATCAAATGACATAATCAAAATGTGTTATAGACAAAATAATTAAAAAGGCTGTCTGGTAGCCTCAGGAAATACACAACGATTTGTAGTTGAACAAGTCTGCCTGTATATATACAGTGGCAAGAAAAAGTATGTGAACCCATTGAAATTACCTGGATATCTGCATAAATTAGTTCAAAAATGTGATCTGATCTTCATCTTAGTCACAACAATAGACAAACACAGTGTGACGACCCTCCCACTCTGTCTGACCTATTCTTTCTCTTTGTTCTTGTTTTCCTTAACAGGATGCCGGTGGGCGGAGCCGGGAGGGTCGTCAGCGACATGGGACACACCTGGGCCCGGTGGGTTCTGGGATAAATACACCTCTTCCCCATTCGGTGAGCAGACTTTCTCTGTGCAGTGACTGATAGAGTTTGGTTGTGGCCTTTTTTTTGTTTGTTTACGGTGGTACCTTGCAACACCCTCATGATCACATTTATGCATGCAAACACTCACTTACACTAATGATTACACACACCATTGTTAAATTGTATTTAGTTTACTTCAGTTGATGAATATATTTTGTTATTCCTTATCTCCACGTTGTCTCCCTTTTTTAAATGAACTTCGAGCCGGTTCGTGACAAGTGGAGGCTCGTCTGAATCATAAGGTTGGTTCTTAGACATTTTGGAGTATAGCACTGTGTTGCATTATGAAGGACTAATACGAGTGTTGTTGGGCTTACTAGTATGTGTGTTGTTTGGGAGAAAATGTGTAGTCAATGTTTGAGAACTCTGTAGGTGCTTTGTTTTGTAACTTTTGTTACAGCTTTTGAGTTATAATGTTTGGTAGGCCCAGTGTTGGTTGCCTTTGTTTGGTAAACTTGCCACTTCGGTGGATAGTTTGTGTGCTGTGTTGGAGAGAGTACATTGGTTCGTTTCCAGGCCCCTGCCCAGGCTGGGAACTCTTACTTTACTTGCTGTTGGGACATTGTACTCCCCTCAGACCAATCTGCTGTGTACCTCAGTGGGAGATTTAGGTTGGGTAGTGACACTTGCTACCCAGAGCTACAGCCTTTTCCCCCTGTTAGGCTTATCGATGTTTTACTTTGAAATACGTTGGGCATGGTTATTTTGTTATTTGTGTGATGTCTGTTGACTGAGCAGTTGTCTTGGAAACATCTATCTTGAGGAAACTGCCAGCGTGCTGGATTTATTTTACTTTTATTTTTCTATGCCTGTGGGCTACAGTGCCTAATTACCCAATACAAAGCCACAAGTAAGACTAGGGTTGAGTTATTGTAGGTTTTGGGGAAGCTCCATATATATCTCATGTCTCTTCTGTGGTGCCCAGTGTGATTGTCATTTCTCCCGTGCTCCAGTCTGGTGTACTCGGCAGAGGGGAAGAGCAAGATTTTTTTTTGTATTTACTTGTGACTATGGCATCTTAAGTAGATGAGGTAATTTGCTTTCCATCAGAGGAACTGTTAGCATTATGTACTAAAGAACAGCTGTTGAAGATCGCTGAACATTAAAAGGTTGAAATTAGTGAGCAATGTCTAAAGAATTCTGTTAGGTTGATTTTGAAGGCTAATCTGATGGCAAGGTATTCTTGAAGTTACCACTTGGGCAGCCTCTGCTGAGGATTCGCCACCTCCCCAGCTGTCTCCCCATAATGTTACAATGGCTGAACTATCTGTTAGACCTAGTGGTCTGTCTTTTGAACGGTAGAAAGAACTGCTTCTGTTATAGCTAGCGCATGATCGTGAGAAGCAAGAGCATGATCGTGTAAAGTACGAAAAATAATTGGAATTTAAACAGGATTTGGAGCATGCCAAAATCGTGACCTGGACACATTTGATATTGTTTGGAACTTACGGTTGTTGCCAAACTTTAATTAGAAGGACCTAGAGACATTCTTTTCGTTTGAGTGTGTTGCTGACACTAGAAGTTGGCCTGATTCTGACTACACTTTAATTTTGCATGGTGATGATAAACAGACTCATGTTGAGTTATCTTTAGTTTAATTCCTGGTGTTCCACCTCTGCAGTTATGACTTTCCAATGGCTGTGTGATCTGATTTATGCTAGAGCAATTTAAGGACACAATCCCCGACTGTATAGCCACATGCATGAACGAAAAGTAAAGACTGAAGCTGTAGTTCTGGCGGACGAGTATGTTTTGACTCAAGTATTTGCAGAGCCCCGTATTCGGATTGAGTGGGGGTGTTCGGAGAGATTTGGGCCTCGCTCACCGATATACTCTGGTACACAGGCAGAGTTTCATACAACTAAGGGTTGAGCCTGACTCCTCTCGTAAAGCTGACTTTGGTCAAGTGTCACTACTGTCAAGGAACAGGTGATTGGAAAGACGAATGTCCGGTGCTAAGGGTAAATTCAGTACTTGCGCTTATGGTAAATCTAAGCCTATGGCGTTCGCAGCTCCTGTCCCACCTCAGTTCACTCCTGACACTGTCTCATGCCCAGGGGCATGTGAAAGTCCATGTTGACCCAGACTATTTACCTTTCATTAGGAAGGGTTTTGTGTATGTTAGGAAATGACAACCCAGTGCCAGTGAAGATCCTGAGAGACACAGGTGCCTCTGAGTCGTTTGTGTTGGAGTCAGTTACCCTTCTCTGCTGAGACTGATTAGAGGAATAGGTTTGAACACTGTCAGTCCCATTGCATAAACTGATTTTTGGATTGTGGACTGAAAGGTGAGGTTGTTGTGGGGGGGTGTCCTCCATTGCCTATTGAGGGTATATATATGTTGTCCTTGGGAATAACTTGGCTGGTGAGCATGGCCTGCCGTGTTTCCATCTCTAGTGGTTTCCGCTAAGCCGTCATTTGTATGGTTTCCTGATGAGGGTGCGCAGAGTTTCCCAGAGGTTCTCTGCGTGTGCAGTAACGCGTTCTATAAGCCATGGCGAGAAAGAAATCTGTCAACTTTCCCTGTTATCTGTACCCCGCTCTGATCTAATCAAGGAGCAACGGGCTGACTCCACATTAGAAGAGTTGCGTGACCAAATTGTGCCTGTGGAACATTTGGGAGATGTCACCCATGGCTATTTTCTCCAAGATGATGTCCCGATGAGAAAGTGGGTGTCACATGGTAGTTGTTAGAGAGGCGATTAGTCAGGTTGTTGTACCAGTTAAGCTTTGTGAGCTTGTGTTGATAACTTCTCACAATGACTTTGCTGGACATATGGGTGTGAGGAAAACCTACAATCGCATACTAAGACTTTTTTTTTTTTTTTGGTCTAAAAAGAGGAATGTTTCTGAGTTCATCACAACTTGTCACACCTGTCCATTAACTGGTAAAACAAATCAAGCTATTAAGCCAGAACCACTTTTTTTTCTATTCCTGCACTCAGCCAACCTTTTGAGTATTTGATTACTGACTGTTGGTCCTCTGCCTTGTTCTAAAAGGTTCAGTAGTTTTCCTGCTGCCTACCTGTTCACTGAATCCCTAAGGTCTTTCCGAATGTCAGACCACTTTCCATCAAACACTTAAGTCTTGGTTGAGAGTTTATTGGTTAGCCGCTAGGGAGTTTTCATAGGAGAGCACTGGTTTCAGTCCAAATGACCTTGTGTTTGGACATAGTCTGCGTGGACTTCTATCTGTTCTCCAGGATGACTGGAAGTCTCCCAAGCCCCCTCAGTTCCTTTCCTTTCCGGCTGCGACGCCTGTACGCTGCCTACCCTCTCCGGTCTATCACCACTAAGGACTACTTTCCGAAATCAAGTATCTAATTTCACCTCTAATCTGTTTGGTCAGGTTCTCCAACAACACCATATTAAACACAATTTGTCCTCTCCGGTCTATCACCACTAAGTTTGTGCTAAAAGCTTCTGACTGCTAGTTGGTTCTCCTTTTCACCAAGATTCAAGGTCCAATATGGTTGCCCCAGTACACTGAACAACGATCTAGTTCCACTCCAGAATGGAGAAAAGCACACCAACTGTGCCATGTAAATCTTTAACACTATTGTGTATGTTCCTCTGAGGCTGAACAGTGGGAGTCTGTTTGGCTCCTGTCTGTTCTCTTCTGATTCTTTCTTTCCTCTTAACAGGTTGCTTCCTGTGCGTTGAGGTCTGGGGAGGATGAGATTGGGGCAAGTGGAAGTGTGAACACACCCCCTTATTAATTTTGGATGCAGGCTGAGTCAATTTGCTAGGATCCAGGGCAGTATTTTGTGTGTGACTGGTATGGTGTTTCGGGGTCCTTGTTGGTTCCCGGTTTTATGGGGGGTGACGAACCTCCCACTCTGCCATATTCTTTCTCTTTGTTCTTGTTTTCCCTAATAGGATGCCGGCGTGCGGAGCCGGTAGGCTTGTCAGCGACATGGGATACTGTACCTGGTTCCGGGATAAATACACTTCCCCAGTCATTGAGATTCTCTCCATGCAGAAACTGATTTTGGTTGTGGCATTTTTGTGGCTGTTTGTGTACTTTGGCACCTTTCAACACCCCTCATTATCACATTTAAGCACTCAAAATACTGATTACTGACTACACATACCATTGTTAATTGCATTTAGTTTACTTCAGTTAAGGAATAACAATATATTTATCTCCACGTTGTCTCCCTTTTTGTTCCGAACTTCAAGCCTGTTCATGACAGTGTGCTTAACCTCTTAAGCGCACCCGACACGCAGGCGTGCCATCTAGCCATCTGGAAATACAAATGCGCTATGCTAATAGCACTCGTTAAAACTCAAACGTTCATTAAAACACACACATGCAGGGTACTGAATTAAAGCTACACTCGTTGTGAATCCAGCCAACGAGTCAGATTTTTAAAATGCTTTTCGGCGAAAGCATGAGAAGCTATTATCTGATAGCATGCAACACCCCGAAATACCTGAAGGGGACGTAAACAAAATAATTAGCATAGCCGGCGCTACACAAAACGCAGAAATAAAACATTCATTACCTTCGACGAGCTTCTTTGTTGGCACTCCTAGATGTCCCATAAACATCACTATTGGTTTTTTTTTTTCTCTCGATTAAATCGGTCCATATATACCCTAAATATCGATCTATGAAGACTGTGTGATCAGGAAAAAACAGCGTTTTAAAACACAACGTCATTTTTTTAAATTAAAAAAGTTGACGATAAACTTTCACAAAACACTTCGAAATACTTTTGTAATCCAACTTTAGGTATTAGTAAACATTAATAATCTATCAAATTGATCACGGGGCAATGTGTATTGAATAGCTCCACGTCTTCAAATCATGTTTGGAAATTTCTCCTCCAAAACATCCTGTCGGAGACCGGAAGGAATGGGCTCTCTCTTACTCGTTTGACCAAGAAACAAAGCCCAGGCAATTGACAAGACTGGCGACAATGTGTGGAAGCTGTAGGACTTGCAATCTCAGCCCCATGTAATTTGGTTTCCCATAGACAATACATGCAAGTGGCGGATTGATATTTTTTCCAGATTTTGGTGATCAGTTTTTCTTCCACTTTTCGATGAAACACACATTCTGTTATAGTCACAGCCGTGATTTAACCAGTTTTAGAAACGTCAGAGTGTTTTCTATCCACACATACTAGCATATGCATATACTATATTCCTGGCATGAGAAGCAGGACGCTGAAATGTTGCGCGATTTTTAACAATGTTCAAAAAAGTAGGGGTAGGCTTAACAGGTTTTAAACTAATAACAAACACATTCTATTTTTCTTGTATTGAAGACATCATTTAACATTCACAGTGTAGGTTAACTTCTTGTGTCGAGCAATCCCGTATCCGGGAGCGTAATCATAGCCTCAAGCTCATTACCATAACGCAACGTTAACTATTCATGAAAATCGCAAATGAAATGAAATTAATCTATTTGCTCTCAAGCTTAGCCTTTTGTTAACAACACTGTCATCTCAGATTTTCAAAATATGCTTCTCAACCATTGCAAAACAAGCATTTGTGTAACAGTATTGATAGCTAACGTAGCATTTAGCGTTAGCATTCAGCAGGCAACATTTTTACAAAAACCAGAAAAGCATTCAAATCATTTACCTTTGAAGAACTTCGGATGTTTTCAATGAGGAGACTCTCAGTTAGATAGCAAATGTTCCGTTTTTACAAAAAATATTATTTGTCTAGGAGAAATCGCTCCGTTCATCACGTTCGGGTAAGGAAAAAATAAATAAATAAAAAATATTAAGTCATTAAAACGCAAACTTTTTTCCAAATTAACTCCATAATATCGACAGAAACATGGCAAACCAATGTTTAGAATCAATCCTCAAGGTGTTTTTCACATATCTATCGACGATAAAATCCATCGTGGCAGTTGACTTTCTCTTCTGAAGAAATGGAACGCGCATGGACCTACAGATTACGCAAAAATTTCGACACAGGACACCGGGCGGGACACCAGGTAAATGTAGTCTCTTATGGTCAATCTTCCAATGATATGCCTACAAACACGTCACAATGCTGCAGACACCTTGGGAAACAACAGACATGGCAGGCTCATTCCTGGCGCATTCACAGCCATATAAGGAGACATTGGAACACAGCACCTTCAGAATCTGGGGCATTTCCTGTATGAAACTTCATCTTGGTTTCGCCTGTAGCATAAGTTCTGGGGCACTCACAGATATCTTTGCAGTTTTGGAAACGTCAGAGTTTTGTCTTTCCAAGGCTGTCAATTCCATGCATAGTCAAGCATCTTTTCGTGACAAAATATTGCGCTTAAAACGGGCACGTCTTTTTATCCAATAATGACATAGCGCCCCCATAGGTTGAAGAGGTTAAGACAAGTTGTCTTGGAGAAAGTGCAGCACTGTTGCAGCTGCTATGGCCATCCTGCAAAGATGACTGCAAGAGCACACTGCAGAATGCTCAATGAGGTTATTAAGAAGAATCCTAGACTGTCAGCTAAAGACACAAATCTCTGGAACATGCTAACATCTCTGACAGCCTACGATAAGTAAAACACTAAACAAGAATGGTGTTCATGGGAGGACACCACGGAAGAAGCCACTGCTGTATGAGGTTCACGAAAGAGCACCTGGATGTTCCACAATGCTTCTGGCAAAATATTGTGGACAGATTAAACAATTTGACTTATTTGGAAGGAACACAACACTGAAGAAAAGAAAGTACAGCACACCATCATCCCAACTGTAAAGTATGGTGGGAGCATCATGGTTTGGAGCTGATTTGCTGCCTCAGGGCATGGACCGCTTCCTATCGTCAATGGAAAAAATCTATGGATTTTGCAGGAGAATGTAAGGCTATCTGTCTGCCAATTGAAGCTCAGCAGGAGTTGGGTGACGCAACAGGACAAAAACCCCAAACACAGACGTAAATCAACAATGGCTTCAACAGAAAATACGCCTTCTGGAGTGGCCCAGTCAGATTCCTGACCTCAACCCGATTTAAAATGCTGTGGCATGACCTCGAGAGCGGTTCACACCAGACATCCTAAGAATATTGCTGAACTGAAACCGTTTTGTAAAGTTCAATGGTCCAAAATTCTACAAAAACATTTGGTTGAGTTCATTGCTGCCAATGGAGGGTCAACCAGTTATACACATACTTTTTCCAGCCTACAATGTTAATGTTTACATGGTGTGTTCAATAAAGACATGAACATGTATAATTGTGTTAATAGTTTAAGCAGACTGTGTTTGTCTATTGTTGTGACTTATATGAAGATCAGATCAAATTTTATGACCAATTTAAGCAGAAATTCCAAAGGTTTCACATACTTTTTCTTGCCATAGCATATTTTTTTAATTGACGAGACTTGCGCTTGGAATACACGACTTGAACTTGACTCGAGACTCGACCCTTTCTACTTGGGAGTCGACTTGAGACTTTGACCTTGTGACTTGAGACTTTATTGTGACTCGAATAATGGAGTATTGGTCCCACCTCTGCATAGATGTTTGTGTCTTCTCTGTGCTTCCTGATCACTGAAACAGAGCCCTGTATCCAAGGGAGAAAATATCCTGCTGCACTGTTGACTAAAATCATTAAAGTAAGTAGAAGAAAAACTACTGGTGTAAAACTAACATATGGAATGTTAGTAAAGATGTTCATACCATGGATAATTTAGCTATTTGAATTTGGCCTTGCTACCCATAGAATTGCATTGAATAACATATTCATAGACAGAAAACAGTTTCTGTCCTATTTCTGAGATATATAAGAAAGATCAGGAAATACTTTATTACATTTTTACACACATTTAACCAGTTTTTGCGGCACTAAACTACTTCCATATACACTAACTGTACAAAACAACAGCTCTTACATGACAAAGTGACCAGGTGAAACCTGGTCGTCACCTGTTAAATCCACTTCAAATCAGTGTAGATGAAGGGGAGGAGACAGGTTAAAGAAAGATTTTTAAGCTTTGAGACAATTGAGACGGATTGTGTATGTGTGCCATTCAGAAGGTGAATGGGCAAGACAATTGTAAGTGCATTTGAACGGGGTATTGTAAGTGCCAGGTGCACTGGTTTGAGTGTTTCAAGAACTACAACGCTGCTGGGTTTTTCGTGCTTTCCTGTGTGTGTCAAGAATGGTCTGCCACCTAAGTGACATCTAGCCAACTTGACATGACTGGGCCAACATTCATGTTGAACTCATTTGCCACCTTGTAGTCAATGCGCCAATGAATTGAGGCTGTTCTGAGGGCAAAAGGGGTTACAACTCAATATTAGGTAGGTGTTCCTAATGTTTTGTATACTCAGACGAGTCTTGAGGCTTTTGGTTGTCCTAGAGCAAAACAACCATGTATGTGTTCATGAGTTTCACCTTGCCACATGACTCACTGTCTTGAGGAGTGAACCATTTTCGTGAACGGGGTTGTGTACCTAATAGACGGATTGTTGAAAGCCTACATGTACATTAGGTTATGTAGTGTTCCTTGAGTAAAAACAAACAAACTATTTCTGTTCGAACGCCTTCACTTCTCTCTTCACTTGCTGTTCAGGAAGCGCTGATTTCAAAGTGAATCAAGTCTCCAGTCCAACGCAGCTAAAAAGACTCTCACAGAGGCAGGAAGGCCTGTGTTCAATTTGATTTACCACCCCCATGCTTCCATGGTGGATGATACTGGTGCTATATCTGAGTGTTTAACACTTTCTGTCCTCACAGTCGAAGAGTATATGCATTGATTTTAATCTGACTCAATTTACTTCAACCCACATGGCTAAATGTGAAAAACCTATTAACTTTTCATTGATTGATTTATTTCTAACTAATAACCCCCAGAAATATTTCTCTAGTGGGACTCTAGTATTTGCATATGATGTTAGTGATCATTGTCACAAAGTATGTATTAGAGATACAAAACTACTAATTCTTGTTTAAATACAGAAATGTTTTTTCTCAATATATTTTCTGCTCAATGTTTTTATATGACATGTTATACTCTGATTTAGCCAGTGTCTCCTGTATTCCTGACCCTGAGTTGGCTCTAGAAAATAAAATAAAAATATATCCTCCATATTTATTCCTCTGGCAGATCAACAGACAATATATTTTTTTTACCCCCTTTTTCTCCCCATCTTGTCTCATCGCTGCATCTCCCCAATGGGCTCAGGAGGCAAAGGTCAAGTCATGCATCCCCTGAAACATGAACCGCCTAATCGCGCTTCTTAACACCTGCCCGCTTAACCAGGAAGCCAGCCACACCAATGTGTCAGAGTAAACACCGTTCATCAAACGACCGAGGTCAGCCTGCAGGCACCAGGGCCACCACAAGGAGTCACTAGAGAGCGATGAGCCAAGTAAATCCTCCCCCGGCCATACCCTCCCCTAACCCGGATGACACTGGGCCAAATGTGAGGCGTCCTATGAGACTCCTGGTCATGGCCGGTTGTGATGCAGCCCAAACACGCCCGTTTTAAACAATTCAGAGTCAGATATAGATAGAATCCTTGGTTTTCTTCAGAATTAGCTGAGCTCATTCGGAGGAAAAATCAGGTCTGGGCCAAAGCAAGGAAAACTGACTTTGTAGTGGACTGGCAATCTTTCAGGCAATTGAGAAACAGATGTACTATATTGATTAAAGCTAAATCAAGCTACTTTTTAAGCTCTGATTCTGCTGGTGATCCTTCTACATTTTGTAAAAAAGTAAATGCAGTGAAGTATACAAAGTCCTCTTTACTGCCTAAGCAAGTTCTGTCTGACTCTGTTATAATAACTGATAAGAATGAGAAGTGATGCATTAAATCATAATTTTATCTCGTCAGGCTTTTAATTTGAAAGAACCGGTGGTGTATAGTTGAGTCAATCGATTGCTCTTCCCTCTGCCAGCCTCTAGCTCACTCGACAGTTAACCCGTCAACTTCTAGTGAATCTTTGTTTTTAACTTACTATCTGTGATGTGCTAGATGCCTTGCTTAAGATTGATGTAAAAAAAAAACACGTACTGATATACTTGATCTGTTTTTTCTGTAGCTCTCTGCCCCCCTGATTGCTGAATCATTAACCCATATTTTTAACCTAGTTATATCTGGTAGAATCCCCAAGGTTTGGATGGTGGACCATGTACTCCCCCTTCACAATGGTGGTGACCCTTGTGAACTAAATCATTGTTTGCCTATTTATAAACTTTCTTGCTTAGCTAAAATATTAAAAGTCTTGACAAATTCTCAGCTAAGCTCTTTGAAATCACTCAGGTTTTAGACCAGGTCCTAGTGCTATCTCTACTGCATCCCTAGTTACAGTATAAATTATGTAAATTAGCTTTTAGTTTGTTCCACAAATAAGTTGGAAGAAATCTTCAAAATGTTCTTAAATTTGAGGTTCTGGTTCCTCTTATTCAATTCAAAAAGCACAATGAGGACCTTATTACTGATGAATGTGTTTATTTATTTTATGACCCTGTTTTTGTTTCTGCTTGCATTTTGTATTTATATTTGTATCTGTATATTTGCTGTAATTGATGTAATTCAGGGCTCAACTGTAAGAGACCTTGGTCTCAGTATGACTCCCTGATCATATAAAGGTTAAATACACATATTGAATTCTGTGTTATGTGGCAACTTAGATCATCATATCACCCAACGCTCTTAACCACTAGGCTACCTGCCTAATGCTAGACAACAAGGCTAACACTCATGTATGTAAGTTAGACTATTAGCTACACTAGCTGCTAAAGCCATCCATTACGAAATGTTGGATTATTCATAGCTAGCTAATTTTCTTACCTCTACAATGTTTCCTCAAGTTCAAGGCAGAGTTTGTTGGCTGCCACCTCCACCATCCTGGATAAGCAAAGCTTGCATTTCATCACCTCTCCTGACATCCCCAGCCACGTCCTGAGAGCATGCGCAGACCAGCTGGCTGGTGTGTTTACGGACATTTTCAATCAATCCGTATTCCAGTCTGCTGTCCCCACATGCTTCAAGAGGGCCAACATTGTTCCTGGTCCCAAGAAAGCTTAAGGTAACTCCAATTTGCAGATGACGCAACCACACTGCACACTGCCCTAACCCATCTGTACAAGAGGAATTCAGCTCAGCATTTAACACCATAGTACCCTCAACTCGTCATCACACTCAAGACCCTGGGTCTTGACCCCGCCCTGTGCAACTGGGTACTGGACTTCCTGACGGGCCGCCCCCAGGTGGTGAGGTTAGGTAACATCTCCACTCCGCTGAGCCTCAACACTGGGGCCCCACAAGGGTGCGTTCTGAGCCCTCTCCTCTACTCCCTGTCCACCCATGACTGCGTGGCCATGCACGCCTCCAACTCAATCATCAAGTTTGCAGATAACACTCCAGTGGTAGGCTTGATTACCAACAACGACGAGACGGCCTACAGGGAGGAGGTGAGGGCCCTCGGAGTGTGGTGTCAGGAAAATAACCTCACACTCAACGTCAACAAAACAAAGGAGATGATGGTGGACTTTAGGAAACAGCAGAGGGAGCACCCCCTTATCCACATCGACGGGACAGTAGTGGAGAGGGTAGTAAGTTTTAAGTTCCTCTGCGTACACATCACGGACAAACTGAATTGGTCCACCCACCCGTGACAGACAGCGTGGTGAAGGCGCAGCAGCGCCTCTACAACCTCAGGAGGCTGAAGAAATTTGCACAATCGAGAGCATCCTATCGGGCTGTATCACCGCCTGGTACGGCAACTGCTCCGCCCACAACCGTAAGGCTCTCCAGAGAGTAGTGAGGTCTGCACAACGCATCACCGGGGGCAAACTACCTGCCCTCCAGGATACCTACACCACCCGATGTCACAGGAAGGCCGTAAAGATCAAGGACAACAACCACCCGAGCCACTGCCAGTTCACCCCACTATCACCCAGAAGGCGAGGTCAGTACAGGTGCATCAAAGCAGGGACCGAGAGACTGTTAAACAGCCACCACTAACATTGAGTGGCTGCTGCCAACATACTGACTCAACTCCAGCCCCTTTAACAATGTAAAAATTGCTGGAAAAAATGTATCACTAGCCACTTTAAACAATGCTACTTTGATATGTTTACATACCCTACATTACTCATCTCCATATGTATGTACTGTACTCACTAACTATACCATCTACTGCATCTTGCCTATGACGTTCTGTGCCATCACTCATTCATATATTTTTATGTACATGTTCTCCATTCCTTTACACTTGTGTGTGTAAGTGAGTTGTTGTGGAATTGTTAGATTACTCGTTGGTTATTACTGCATAGTTGGAACTAGAAGCACAAGCATTTCACTACACATCTACGCATTAACATCTGCTAACCATGTGTATGTGACAAATAAAATTGGATTTGTTTTGAAGGAGAACTGGTCACAGTCTCCTTTGTCTCCATTGTTTTCCCCAATACACACCGCTTTGATAACCTTTTCTTTCATTTACATGTTTCAAACTAAGTTATTTTATATTTTAAAAAATCGAATGCAACAATCACTAACTAAACAACAATGTGTGAAATGTGATTTTATTGGTCAGTTTGTATTTTATTGGTCACTAACTAAACAACAATGTGTGAAATGTGATTTTATTGGTCTAACTAAACAACAATGTGTGACATGTGATTTTATTGGTCACTAACTAAACAACAATGTGTGATTATTGGTCACAACTAAACAACAATGTGTGAAATGTGATTTTATTGGTCCCTAACTAAACAACAATGTGTGAAATGTTTTATTGGTCACTTTTGTGTGAAATGTGGTCACTAACTAAACAACAATGTGTGAAATGTGATTTTATTGGTCACTAACAATGTGACTAAACTAAACAACAATGTGTGAAATGTGATTTTATTGGTCAATGTGCAGTTTTTTTGGTCTGGCTGCGATGAGTTCTCACAAACTTTCAGTGCCTCGTGATCTATTATGATAGCCTACAAAACATACATCAGTAAAACTAAAATCACTTTCATTCAAAACATACTTAAGTAAAAATACTCTGAAAATTTTATTGTTACTCAATTACAGTAACGAGAGTATTCATAATTACTTACTTACACCCCTGCTTTGTTACTTACACCCCTGCATGTATGTGTGTGGTTAGGTTAAGTTCATTTAGTCAGAAGACAGTTGAAGAAACTTGAGTGGACTTATGGAAAGGCTCTGTGAGACAATTTATATATATATATACTGTATATATATTGTACTGTTCTGTAGTTTCGACCCAATGATTCATCTGACAAAGAACATTGCGTGCTGCAGGCCCAGCCACGGTTCAAAGCTTGCAAGACATTCAATGGACGTCATTCAAGAGATATTCTGGACCCTATGTCAAAGAGTTGTTTTTAGGACCACATCGTGTCTATTGTACTGCTAATAGCCCTTGTGAAAGGGATATTGTTTGAAAACATGTTTCAAAATGCCTCCAGCTGTCCATCACTACTGTCAATAAAAACACAGCATCTACTGTGGTACAAATATATATATTTGTTAAATTCAAAAAAAAAAAATACAAATGCACAGTTTTCAATGTTATGCAAGCAAACAAGTGTTTGCCATGGTGAATAATTAAATAATAATTGGTGTGACACAGCTCTCGGAACTCATTAAGAGGCAGCTTCTAAATTAAAATAATTGCAGATCAATAAAATGTCCCTGTAGATTCAATTAAATTTAGAAGATTGGACTATTCTAAATTAACATCTATTGGGGATTTTTCATTAAATCTGGTCTCTGATATTGAATTAGAAAGGTAAAACCTTACAGAGAATGTCAATAGGGCTTTTAAATAATTATAAAACAGAGTTAATAATAATAATAATAATAATTGGATAACACAGCGGCTTCGATCTTCAATAAAAATTAATTCAAAGAAAAATTAATTCAAAGGTTATATCCATAGGTTTTAGGCCTGCAGTAGGTTATAATAAACTGAAAATTGCGTTCATTAACCATGTGCCATTGAATCTGATAACTCTTCCCAACTATTTTGTCATTTATATGACACAGCTGTCCAATTTTTTTTGTTCCTTAAATTAAACTGGTATATAATTTTATTTATCACGATTTTCTTTAACCAATTTTGGTCTTTAATGCAGGGCCAACAGACAAGTTCCTTACTTTTTTCCCCCTTCCTCTTGACAAAGGTTCCAATTGATAACATTTTTTTAGTATATTCAAGTTTAACCACAATATTTGTTGTTTTATTTGTTCTGTCTTTTCTGGTGGATTAAACTGAAATTGCAACCAACTTTCCAAGGCTTGTTTAAAAAATTACAATATTTTGGAGATAATTTCGTTTACGAATAACCGAAAAGCCTGAATAACCGAAAAGCCCTTCTTTTACATGGGTGTTAGGAGTGTGTATTGGAGGCGAAGTCAGGTGCAGGAGAGCAGAGTGTAGTGAACAGGCACACTTTTTATTCTGGTCCAAAATGACAGCACAAAGTAACACAATGTGTCCCAAACAAGGAACATAGACATAAAATAATGCGCGTAACAATATCCAATATCCAATTCCAAAATACACGTAACACAAAACAATCTCACACAAAGACATGATGGGGAACAGAGGAATAAATACATATGGATGGATTAGGGAATGAGAACCAGGTGTGCAGGGAACAAGACAAAACAAATGGATACATAAAAAATGGAGCGGAGATGGCTAGAAATCCGGTGACTTCGACCGCCGAACAAGGAATGTAGCCAACTTCGTCGGAAGTCGTGACATGGGGTGAGATAATATTACTAAATTGTAAATAAAGCCAGTTTGTTGTTTAGAATTAGGGAGAGAAACCAAAATCCCACTGTGCCTATTTTTTGAAAATTGTCAGTCCACTTGTCCAAGTATAATTCCCCTATTGTATTTACCCAAGTCTCTTAACTCCAGGAACACAGACAGTTTCGTTGATGTTGTTGCCTGATAAGGACTCTAGTGCCTAATTTACGAAAAGATTGTCAATTTGTGCCACAGTTTAGACCACTGATAGATCAGCGTTCTAAATCCCCCTTGTGATAGTGTGGTGCAATGACAGAATGCCACGATCTACCACTAACGGTCGTGGCATAAGCTCGAAACTTTAAAAGGAAGAACCACTGTACCTGTGTAAGACATTCAAGTTGTACATTTATCTAGATTGATGAGATCATATCCCAGGTCTGAGTGAGATATCATAGGGATCCTTAGCTATAGCTCTGCCTCTCCATGATGTTTTATTTAAGCACAGTATCTGTGTGTGAACTTGTCAACAGGAGTCCCTCGTGAACAAAACAGATGGGCTCCTCTCCCCTACACACACATACACACATAGATACATACAGCGCCTTGCAAAAGTATTGTTCCCCCACTGTGTTTTTACTATTTTGTTGCATTTCAACCTGTAATTTAAATAGATTTTTATTTGAACTTCATGTAATGGACATACACAAAATAGTCCAAATTGGTGAAGTGAAATTAAAAAAATATATAACTTATAGCAAAAAATATATTTTAAAAATTTAATCGGAAAAGTGGTCTATGCATTCACCCCCTTTGCTATGAAGCTACTAAAAAAGATCTGGTGCAACCAATTACCTTCAGAAGTCACATAATTAGTTAAATAAAGTCCACCTTTGTGCAATCTAAGTGTCACATGACCTGTCACATGATCTCAGTATATATATACACCTGTTCTGAAAGGCCCCAGAGTCTGCAACACCACTAAGCAAGGTGCACCCCCAAGCAAGCGACACTATGAAGACCAAAAGTTGTGGAGAAGTACAGATCAGGGTTGGGTTATAAAACATATCAGAAACTTTGAACATCCCACAGAGCACCATTTTAAATGCATTATAAAAAAATGAAAGAATATGGCACCACAACAAACCTGCCAAGAGAGGGCCGCCCAGCAAAACTCACAGACCAGTCAAGGAGGGTATTACAGTTTTTCTCAATTGCTAAAACACAATTTCTGAAACCTTGCTCCATTTCCTGAAAACATTAAACAAAACCTCATCTTCAACACAAAACCTCATCTCTGGCAAAATGAAACACAAAACCTCATTTCAAGCACTATTTACCCTCTGACTCCTCTGGCAAAATGAAACATTCGCCTCCAAACAGTTTTACCTGTGTTCAAAATCAAACACTGCTCTCAAATCATAAACAAAGTGATCAAAATGATATACACTCTCAAGCAGTCAGTTAACAATACACCGAAAAATAGAAAACACATTGTTCAAAACATACCATTTTCAGGGAGAAGTACATTTTTATCTAAAACAAATATTCATATTTTTCCGTCATTGTCTTTTGATGAATGAAAACATGTTCTATCATATTATCTCAAAATTGATCAGAAATTACTACTCTGCTTTGCTCTATTGTTTTTTGTTCTTCCTCCTCCTTGTACCCCTATTTTTACAGTACTGTACCCTGCATCTCACAAACTTGTCCATTGTCTCTGTGATACTGTAATTCTTGTTCTTTGTTGATATAAACCTGCAACCTGTCAATCTATTGAGCAGTCAGTACTGTTAATAAATGGAAAGCACAATGTTCAGGGCCATACAATTTGTCCATTGTACAGTATACAGCCTACAATGCACTGTACTTCAGTATCCATTCTCAGACTTTCTCCTTCCCACCTTCAACAACCTGTTTGCTCTCTGAACTGGCTTATATTGGTTGTGTTGCAACATTTGAAACAGGTTAAATCAATTTTGAGTGGTTGTGTTCAATCAATGACATGTCTTCTCTATTTGTATTTGATTGTTGCCACTTGTGTTTACCAGTATGGATGACATGTGCATTAAAGTGCAGAATGTGTTTTGAGAATGCGTATGTGTTTAGAGTTTTGCTGAAAAGTCTAAGTGAGATCTGCAAATTGTGTTTCACCATGTGAAATGGTTTAAGGTATTGACAACAGACTGCATAATTAGCTAAATGAGTCCAGGCAACTGAGAACTTTGTTCAGCCAATGGGTTTTAGTGTTTTAGCAATTGAGAAAAACTGTAATAAGAGAGGCAATAAAGAGACCAAAGATAACCCTGAAGGAGCTGCAAAACTACACAACGGAGATTGGAGTATATGTCCATATGACCACTTTAAGCTGTACATTCCACAGACCTGGGCTTTACGGAAGAGTGGCCAGAAAAAAGCCATCACTTAAAGAAAAAAATAAGCAAGCATGTTTGATGTTTGCCAAAAGGCATGTGGGACACTCCCCAAACATAAAGAAACCTCTATGTCTGGCGCAAACCCAACACCTCTCATCACCCAGGTATCACCATCCCCACATTGAAGCATGGTGGTGGCAGCATCATGCTGTGGCAATGTGTTTCATTTGCAAGGACTGGGAAATGGGTCAGAATTGAAGGAATGATGGATGGTACTAAATACAGGGAAATTCTTGAGGGAGACCTGTTTCAGCCTTCCAGAGATTTGAGACTGGGACGGAGGTTCACCTTCCAGCAGGACAATGACCCCAAGGTTGCTGCTAAAGCAACACTCAAGTGGTTTAAGGGAAACATTTAAATGTCTTGGAAAGAGCTGGCTCAGTTTTGCCTTGAAGAATGGGCAAAAATCCCAGTGGCTAGATGTGCCAAGCTTATAGAGACATACCCCAAGAGACTTGCAGCTGTAATTGCTGTAAAATGTGACTCTACAAAGTATTGACTTTGGGGGTTGAATAGTTATGGAAGCTCAAGATTACAGTTTTATTGTCTTCTGTCTTGTTTGTTTCAAATATAAAAACATTTAGCATCTTCAAAGTGTTAGGCATGTTGTGTAAATCTAATGCTAGAACCCCCCCAATCCATTTTAATTCCAGGTTGTAAAGCAATAAAATAGGAAAAATGCCAAGGTGGGTTAATACATTCGCCACTGAACATAGAGACACTTTGAGGACAACGTCACCAATTAACTTATTGATGAAGCCATGTGGTGTACTCCTCAATGCCATCGGAAGAATCCCAGAACATAGTCCAGTCTATGCTAACAAAACAGTTCTGTAGCTTAGCTTCTGCTTCATCTGACCACTTTTTTTTGGGGACCGATTCCCTTTTTTAAAACTTTTTTTAACCTGCTTTAATTTTAGCTTGTAAGCAGGAACAGGAGGATAGCATTATGGTCAGATTTGCCAAATGAAGGGCGAGGGAGAGCTTTGTAAAGGTGGTCTAGAGTTTTTCCCCTCTAGTTGCACATTTAAATGCTGATAGAAATTAGGTAAAACGGATTTAGGTTTCCCTGTATTAAAGTCCCTGGCCACTAGGAGCGCTGCCTCTGGATGAGCATTTTCCTCTTTGCTAATGGCCATATACAGCTCGTTGAGTGCGGTCTTAGTGCCAGCATCGGTTTGTGGTGGTAAATAGACAGCTACGAAGAATATAGATGAAAACTCTCTATGTCACGACTTCCACCCGAAGTCGCTCCCTCTCCTTGTTCGGGCGGCGTTTGGCGGTCGACGTCACCGGCTTTCTAGCCACCGCCAATCCACTTTTAATTTTCCATTTGTTCTGTCTTTGTCTTACACAGTGGCTTCACTCAACCAATTACGTGTTTATTATTTAACCCTCTGTTTCCCATGTTATGTTTGTGAGTGATTGTTTATTGTAATTCGGTCTGTCTTTGTGGGCTCGTGAGGTTACTTTGTATATTTGTCTTTTTGAGTAAAGTTAGTTGATTACTCGTATCTGCTGTCCTGCGCTTGACTCTCTACACCAGCTACACACAGGACCCTTACACTCTAGTTAGATAGTGTGGTCTACAGCTTATCATGAAATTCTCTACATTGGGCAAGCAAAACCTCTAGCAGAACACCTGGCCTACAGCCAGTGAAATTGCAGGGCGCCAAATTCAAACAGAAATCTCATAATTAAAATTCCTCAAACAAACAAGTATTATACACCATTTTAAAGATAAACTTCTTGTTAATCCAACCACAGTGTCCGATTTCAAAAGGCTTTCCTGCTCACCATGCAATTATGTTAGGACAGCGCCTAGCCACAAAATAACATAACATTTTCCAGCCAAGGAGAGGTGTTACAAAAGTCAGAAATAGCATTAAAATGAATCACTTACCTTTGATGATCTTCCTCTGGTGGCACTCCCATGACTCCATGTTACACAATAAATGTTTGTTTTGTTCGATAAAGTTCATCTTTATGTCAAAAAACTCATTTTTGTTCGCGCATTTAGTTCAGTAATCCATATGCACAAAGCGCGGGCACAACATCCAGACGAAAAGTCAAGAAAGTTCCATTAAAGTTTGTAGAAACATGTCAAACGATGTCTTCAATCAAATCTTAGCATCTTTTTATCATAAATATTCAATATTATTTCAACCGGACAGTAGAAAAGCTCTCACAGCCACACGCGATAAACAACTCATGGCTTTCAGCTGAGCCACTTACTCTGAGTGGTCTTATTCTCTCCCCTTTCACAATAGAAGCCTGAAACAACTTCTAAAGACTGTTGACAACTACTGGAAGTCTTAGGAAGTGCAATCTGAGACAGACATTATTTTAACAGTTTTGGAAACTTTAGAGTGTTTTCTATCCACATCTGCTAATTGTATGCATATCCTAGCTTCTGGGCCTGAGTAACAGGTAGTTTACTCTGGGTACGCTTTTCATCCAAACTTCCCAATGCTGCCCCCTATCCCAAACAGGATAACCCCCCAGCTGCTTGTTATTCATGTCGTCGTTCAGCCACGACTCAGTAAAACGTAAGACATTACAGTTTTTAATTTCCCAATGGTAGGATGAACGTGCTTTTAGTTTGTCCACTTTATTATCCAGTGATTGTATGTTTTCCAATAGTACAGATGTCAAAGGCAGATTAGCCACTCGGCACCGGATGACCATAAGCCAACGTCATTTTAGAGAATTTGTCAGTACATCCAACCGGCCTCACAACCACAGATCAGCCAGCCCAGGACCTCGACATCCAGCTTCTTCACCTGTGGGATCGTCTGAGACCAGCCACACGGACAGCTGATGAAGCTGATGAAACTGAGGACTATTTCTGTCTGTAATAAAGCCCTTTTGTGGGGAAAAACTCATTCTGATTGGCTGGGCCTGGCTCCTCAGAGGGTGGCACTGGCCCTGCCCAGTCAAGTGAAATCCATAGATTAGGGTCTAATGTATTTATTTCAATTGACTGATTTCGTATATGAACTGTAACTCATTAACATCTTTGAAATTGTTGCATGCTGCGATTATATTTTTTGTTCTGTATAGAAGCTACAGTCATTTTTCATGCTTTGGTCATCATACTTTGGTCTGGTTTCGTACAAATATCATCCAATTTCATGAAAAACATGATTAACTGTTCATTACCTTTATATAGCACACGCACATTCTTTGTCACTCTGTAACCCACACACTGTCTCACTCTGATCAGTCCATACTCGTGTTAAATAGTCTAACAGCCCTGCAAAGAAACCCAAACCCAATTTAATTTCCATGGAGACAGCAGTGTGAGAGCTGAGAGGAGAGAATCATTCAATCAGAATTGGAGCATTTGTTCTGTTCAAGTGGAAGATCAGATTTAGCCTTGAAGCGCTGCATACACAGGCACACACATGTACATAAACCAACGCACAGTAAAAAAGAAACAGAGCACTGTATTCTCCTTGTGGCAGTGTTTCTGAAGTCTCTTCTCCCTTTCCGAGTCTCTGTGTCTCAAAGACAGATGGAGAATGTCATAGACATGCGAGGCCTCATATCTCAATGTGTGCTTATGCCAGTGTAATTGCAAGCAGGGAGAAAGAAGAAAGAAAGAGAGAGAGAGGAAAGAAGGAAAGAGGCAGATGGAAAAGGAAGAGAGAGGAGAGAAAAGATGGAAAGAGGAGCAAAAAGAGAGAGAGAGAGAAAAGAGAGGAGATGGAAAAGGAGCGAGAGAGGCAGAGAAAAAGGGAGAGCGAGAGAGAGCAAAAAGAGGGAGAGAAGGAAAGGGAGGGGAGGGAGCGAGGAGGAGAGAGAAAGGAGAAATAGAGAGAGGAAACTGATTTTCTCACTCTTTCAAGTCAGCTTTATCTTGCATATTCAGTCAGGCCAATCCGACTGGTTGGCATAGCTACAGAGAGGGCTTGTTTCAGCAGAGAGAGAGAGAAAAGACAGAGACGCCTGTCCTACTGACGGAACACAGCATGAAAGTAGAGTGTCCGTCTCTCACTCTCTCGCTTTCTCTCTCTCCCTGTGTGATATGGCCTGTAACCTTTCTCAGTGCTAAGCTCTAATTACAAAAAAATGTATCCAGAGATGTGCTGCTGCATTCTAGGTATTTCACCACCTTTCATTCCGTCAGTGGAGCACTCTGAAAGGTCAAAGACCGGAAGATAGTCTGAACTGATTCAATGAGGCGACCTTTCCTTTTACTGTGTGTAAGGGGTGGGTGGGTGGGTGGTTGGATGTGAGGATCTTTGCTAGATTTTCTGTGAGTTGTTACTTTTTTTTATTTTGAGGTGAATAAACTCTAAACAGTCATCTGGGCTCTAACATGATTAGCCCATGGATGTTACCAAGCATATTGGGATTGGTCAAATGGTGATAGTAGAGGTGTATTTTTGGACGTGGTGAATTCCTAGGATGAGAGAGAGTCTGTAAAGGAAGCAAACAGAAATGCTAATTCCAACTCCAAAGCAATGAGAAGAATTGTAATTGTTTGGCCTGTCAGTTTACTTCTGAAATGGAAATGGAATGGAATTGCCCCCAACCCTGGTGGTTGTAATGGACATTAGATTAGAGCAGAGGTCCCCAACCATGGTTAACTTGGCCTATCCACAGCGGGTACTTGAGAAAACCCATAAGACATTAGGCCTAATGGTAAAATGCACATGATAGGGGTACTGCAGGGGTAACCAGAGCAGAACATGACATTTCCAAAGAGTACAAGCTTTCTCAAGACACCCTTCATACAAAGAGAGCGGAAATCTGAATCACCATTAAAAGAAAAGTGGGCCAACAGGCTCCTAAAATCCAAAACGAGAGTTCAATGTGCATAAAGTGAGGGGTGAAGCATCGTCCCCCAGGTAGAACAAAATTCAGTTGGGTGGTACAGTAACCGAAAAAAGTTGGGAACCACTGGATTAGAGCACACGCTCACATTCATTCATGCAGCAAGTGTGCCCCCTCTGGCAGCTGTGGGTAGCGATTGTACTCCACTGTATGATGTAATGCAGTCTATAACATGGCTATATGCTCACCTCAAATAAACATTCAGGGAGGGGTGGTTCTGATATGTACATAACCACCATCCATACAAGGCATTACCAGTGATTCCTGAACTTCCAGGTTCGACAGAGTCATTTTAGTCTTTTACATAGTCATTCACAGTCATTTACACATCCTCTTTCCTCCCTCTCCTTTAGATTGGTTCTGAGTGGTTTAGTTAGATGTAATAGTATTTGTTGTGCAGCCATTTGTAGAGCACACCTCAGTCCCTAATTACACTGGGGAAATTAATTATTTTACAAGGCAATTACATAGGTTACTCCCTTACGGGGAAAAAAACATGATTTCACTTGTGGAAAATCCCATGAAATCCCATGTGATGTCATTTGAAAACATGTGCTCTTGGAACAAATGTCACATGTGGAAACTTGTGGTTTTGGAACAAATGTCACGTGACATTTCAACAAATGTAAAAACATGGTTTTGAACAAATGTCACTGTGGAAACGTGAACATTTCACATGTAAAAACATGGTTTGAACACTACATGTGACATTTCACATGTAAAAACATGGTTTGATACACTACACGTGACATTTCACATGTAAAAACATGGTTTGATACACTACACGTGACATTTCACATGTAAAAACATGGTTTGATACACTACACGTGAAAGGAAAAAAAGAAAGTAACTACGATACACAGTGCTTTTAACAAAGTGTTTTCAATTGACATATTTGACTACATTGTGTATGTTTATTTATACAGTAATTATTATGAAATTATGACAATTCTCTCATCCTTGATTTCAGTCATTTATTTCAGCAATTTGAGGGTTTTGGAATTGTTGTCTAATGTTGGTGGGGCATATTATTCTGTTTCAATAACCAGGTTTCCATTCAACCTTTTTCTGCGAGCAAAGTAAATGTCAGATAAAAAATGTTATGACAGGCCTGATGGAAACAGAAAATGTTTCCGTAAACTTTCCAAATGTTGACAAAACAAAATACGCTAGACAAGGTGGGATCTTGTCCCCAAATATGCTAATGAGCCCCAACAGAACATTGCACCCACCTACCAATGAGGATTGTACATTATATTAAAGATATTGGTAGAATTTGTACAAGGTACGGGGACCTGTACCAGATGAGTTCATATGTGTACCTTACACTTTTTTTGTACCCCAGGGAAAAGCACTGTACCCTAACAATACCCTTTTTTAAGAGTTTGTTAATACATGTTTGTTACTGTAATTTAATTTTACCAATGTGTTTTCATTAATTGAATTCCCTTAATCTATTTTATGAGAATTTGTAAGATTCTTGTTTGCATAAAATAGACGGAGACCAGTCTTATCAATAATAGGTAACATAATGTATTCTCGGGACGCGCTCCCACGTTACCACGAGCAACAGTTTATATTGAATAACATGACGTTATTTCATTGCTCCTAAAATGAATCTCCTCCTCCAGACTGGGTCAAAGGGAACTTTAAAAGTTAATTCTTAGTTCAAACACAGGACACACAACACAACTGAATTAACTTTTGACTCCTCACCATTATCGATCTCCACTTAGCTGACAGTTCTAATTAACAGAAAACCTAGGAATGCACTCACAGCCTTATCTAAAACACCCCAGAGCTCAGTTTCGTCGGTTCAACCATAGGTTAACTACCTTATCTGTTTACTTAATCCACAAACCATTCCTTTCTTCCTAGTTGGAATGGTGTTCATTAACTTTAATTACTCCTTGTCCGTGTCACACAATCCCTTCTTATGAACTCATATTGTTGATCAGATGTAATAAAACAGAGTATAAGTTTGACTTAGTTACAGTTCCATTTAAAATGATTTGTTCAGTCATTTAACCATAATTTTCCTAACAATGTTCCAAGCAATAAGTATGAACCTGGTGGAACCAATAGGTTGCAAGTTCAAATCCCTGAAGCATTCACGTATACTCTAGGTCAAGTGACCTTGAGCACAGCTAGTTTTTACATTGATCTAATTTTGTTGGTGACAAATATTTAATTGATTCTGGGCAGCCTGAGAATGTATTCTTGCCAATAAGTCTGTAGCCATATCTCTTTCATGCTCACAGACGTGGTGGTGTAGCAGAACATTTCAGGTTGCTATTGAACATGAGTCTTTAAGTTCAAATCCTAGTTAAGGCTGAGTCCCAAGTGTGATCATAGTACAAAATAATACAATGTTTGTTTTACTCTATATTAAATCAGAATACAGCAGTATAATGTCATTGTATAGAAATAACACCTTGAAGTTGTTGTATATACAGTACTACTATGTATAAAGGTGTGTGTGTGTGTGTGTGTGTGTGTGTGTGTGTGTGTGTGTGTGTGTGTGTGTGTGTGTGTGTGTGTGTGTGTGTGTGTGTGTGTGTGTGTGTGTGTGTGTGTGTGTGTGTGTGTGTTGTGTGTGTGTGTGTGTGTGTGTGTGTATGCTTGTCTGTGTGTTGAGTCATTTTATTGTATTATGAATATCAAGAAGTTGATTGAACAGCATGGTCATTACACAGGTGAACCTTGTGCTGGGGACCATAAAAGGCCAGTCTAGAATGCAGTTTGTCACAAAACACAATGCCACAGGGAGCATGCAATTGGCATGCTGACTACAGGAATGTCCACCAAAGCAGAATTTCTCTACCATAAGCCGCCTCCTACATCGTTTTAGAGAATTTGGCAGTACGTCCAACCAGCCTCACAACCGCAGACCAAGTTTATGGCGTTGTGTGAACGAGCAGTTTGCTGATGTCAATGTTGCAAATAGAGTGCCCCGTGGTGGAGGTGGGGTTATTGTATGGGCCGGCATAAACTACGGACAATGAGCACAATTGTATTTTATTGAGGGATAAGAACAAGGGATAAGGACATTGCCAGTGAGCATGGAAATGGAAGATAAAGAAGGTCTGGGTCACGTCCATAAATATTGAACTAATCAAACTAACGACTAGGTCGCGTCTCTAGCAACCAAAAGATGAGGAAGTATGAATTTGCTTATGAAAATGTCAACGAAAAAATGTATTTCTACCGGTAAATGTGTGCTTTCATTTTTTCTTCTTTGACAACTGTGGTATAAGTGGGATAAACATCTCCATTCTGTACATTACCTTGGAAAAGGAACTCTGCAAAGGGACTTGGCTCTGCCTCACCCTGCTGCGTCGTCCATTATTTCCAAGGCAATGTATCCTTTACCTTTAAAAATAAAACATTTTGTCCTTTTTTAGATTATTTTCTGTTTATCTTGTTTGAGACACAGACAAGTTGTTTTGCATCAAATCTTATAGCTTTTTTGTTGTTGTTTGATTTAGTTTAAATATAATTTTTCAATCATAACTTGACAATATTTGTGAAATACATATTTAATAATAGAAGGCACACATTCTATAATAGAAGGCACACATTCCACAATAGAAGGCACACATTCTATAATAGAAGGCACACATTCTATAATAGAAGGCACACATTCCAAACATAAATACTCACATTTGTTGGTGAATTGAGATAATCACTTGAACGTTTAATACATTTAGAAAATGATATGGCAGACCAAAACTAATTAGAAAGATAAAATGTTGTTTGTACACAGTTGTTAGTTACCTTTCTATTTAATGAGACTCATTTAGGGCTGTTTTTATCATATCTTTCTTTGTAATTTTTGTGGGCCCCTCTTCCTGAAGGGAAGAGACCGGACATTTCTTACCACTTTTTGATGGACGGTGTCACGTTCTGACCTTAGTTCCTTTTATTATGTATTTTTGTTAGTTTGGTCAGGGCGTGAGTTGGGGTGGGTAGTCTATGTTCTTTTTCTATGTTGTGTTTATGTGTTTGGCCTGGTATGGTTCTCAATCAGAGGCAGGTGTCGTTCGTTGTCTCTGATTGAGAATCATACTTAGGTAGCCTGTTTTCCCCATTTTAGTTGTGGGTGAATGTTTTCTGTTTTGTGTCTGCACCAGACAGAACTGTTTCGGTTTCATTTTTCGTTCTCTTGTTGTTTTTGTCATTAAGTGTTCGGTTCTATTAAATATCATCAACCCTTACCCGGCTGCGTATTGGTCCGATCTCTCATACTCCTCGTCAGAGGACGAATGCCTTTACAGATGGGTAGCTTCGATTAAGTTGGGAGTGTCTGGGGGAAGAGGAGTGCAGCCACTAGAAAGATGGGAGGCGACCAGAGTACTGGTAAGGTTTGGTGGGTCGTCATCTTGAGCCTCCATTTAAGTGGACCAGTCTGCTGCAGGACCTGTGTCATCAGGGATGGAAGTATCTTGGGATGGCTCTTCACTGGCAGACTCAAAGCTGTCATCATTCTCCTCATCAATCTTGCTCTCTGGTGTGCTGTCAGATTGACTGCTAGACTGCCTGTAGGAATGGCTTTTGCTCTCAGGTTCGTGTTGTTTCTCCTCTTCACCTCTCTCAGTTCTTCCTCTTCCTCACATCTATACTGCTCCTCTTGTTTGGGGATGTACTGTGGAATCTGGGGTTCTTCAGGCTCATCTGCTGGCTGTGTTGGTTGTTGCGCTTCAGGTTCTGCTCCCTTTCCACTGTTCTGTTGCTGTAGGCTTGTGGACAGTTGAAGTAGATGTGTCCGTCACCATTGCAGAGTGTGGACTTGCTTTCACTCATGCACACCTCCAACACTTTGTTACAGTCTTAAACTCTTCCTGTCCAGGACTTGACCATTATGGTCTTCTCATCCACATTAAATGGGGACTCCACTTCCCAGGCACTCCATTTTTGCTCATGTGTATTTGCATTGTGGCGTTCAAGAAACTGGCGTAGGGGTTGGCTGAGAAAAGCATGTTTCATTTTCTCGACGATTTGGGAGGGCTATGTAGGAATAGACGTCATCAGCAGTAATCCACTGGGATTCAATCAGTAGGTTTTTAGCCACATACACTCTACTAGGCACCTCTCTTTCCCTAACGAATCGCAGCCTGAACCAAAAGCACATCCATCATTATCATATTTCCCAGCATGCTCTATTGCAGGCTGATTTTACACAAAAAAATGGTTTCAATATCTTTGTGCATGTACATTGATTGATTAATGCATCTTGTGGTACGCAAATACACATTTCAGACATATTCTAAACTAATCCAATATGTTGCTTGGATGTATTACATCCATTACTGCAATGGTTGTTCCAGTTTAAAAGATTTAGGTCAGCGATGATAAACTAATTGCCTGCAGCCCCTTATTAACAGTGGTGTGAAGTACTTAAGTAGAAATGCAGTATCTTCCAAAAGCCGTTGAAGAGGAGAGGAGGCCAACATTCCACAAGCCATTTATGCTGCTCTGTCTCTTCTCACTAATGAGACTCAGTTTCCTGCTGCTGCTCTGTCTAAACATACACCCCGGCCCTTGCCCTCTTCATCAAAATGTGGAGTAAGTCCCCTTACAATTTTTTTTTTTTGCAGTTTTGAAACTGCATTGAGTGCAGTCGACTGTGGTATTTTGGATGCAGTAATTGCAGAATGCACTCTGACTGCAATATTTTTTTATGTAAGGGTCAAGGGATATGAATACTTTCTGAAGTATTACACTTAACCTGTTACTCCTACCCCTACTTTTTCGAACATTCTGTTAAAAATCGCGCAACATTTCAGCGCCCTGCTGCTCATGCCAGGAATATAGTTTATGCATATGATTAGTATGTGTGGATAGAAAACACTCAGACGTTTATAAAACTGGTTAAATCACGGCTGTGACTATAACAGAACGTGCGTTTCATCGAAAAGCGCAGGAAAATCTGATCACTGAAAATGGAAATATATATCCATCCGCCACTTCAACCCATTGATAAAGGCGAACCACAATAAATGGGGCTGAGGTTGCAATACCTACAACTTCCACACCATGTCAACAGTCTTGTCATTTGCCTAGGCTTTGTTTCTTGGTCAAACGAAGAAGAGACAAGCCATTTGTTCAAGCCTCCGACCGGATATTTTGGTCGAGATTTACCCGGACATTATTTCCAGATGGACACCTAAAGAATATACTTCGCCTCGTGATCAATTTGATCGCTTATTAATGTTTACTAATACCTAAAGTTGCATTACAAAAGCATTTTGAAGTGTTTTGTGAAAGTTTATCGTCGACTTTTTTAATTTAAAAAATTATATATATTTTTTTTATATATATTTTTTTCATTTATCACACAGTCTTCATAGATCGATATCTAGGCTATATATGGACCGATTTAATTGAAAAAAAGACCCAATAGTGATTATGGGACATCGAGGAGTGCCAACAAAGAAGATGGTCAAAGGTAATGAATGTTTTATATTTTATTTGTGCGGTTTGTGTAGCGACGACTATGCTAATTATTTTGTTTACGTCCCCTGCGGGTCTTTTGGGGTGTTACATGCTATCAGATAATAGCTTCTCATGCTTTCGCCGAAAAGCATTTTAAAAATCTGACTTGTTGCCTGGATTCACAACGAGTGTAGCTTTAATTCAATACCCTGCATGTGTATTTTAATGAACGTTTGAGTTTTAACTAGTACTATTAGCATTTAGCGTAGCGCATTTGCATTTCCAGATGTCTAGATGGGACGCCTGCGTGTCAGGTAGGAGCAAGAGGTTAAAACATTTTTTTGTTGTAATATAACTAGGAATAAAGTTACAGATAGTACAGTAGCACCAGATCATGTGATGAGTCAAATGTTGTAGTAAGCAGTGTAAGGGAACACCCCCCTGAAATGTACAAAAATGAATGGGAAGTCATTGGCACTGGACAAACCATATACACGGTGTCCAATACCACTCAATTCGGCGTCGTTTCATTCAAAGTTGATTGCAAATGCCATATAGGAAATGCCAAGTGTAACACTTTAAACATCCAACAGATGGCGAGTGCGCTCCACTGTGGTTTTTCATATTGCAAATGTAACACAAGTCAACATCCGAAAGTAAAATTTTGAAAAACTTATCACCCCCTTAAAGTGCTTTCTGGACCGTAGTTTTTTTTGTCAATTACACGCGTAAGAACTGTATGAATATACTTTTGTCCACTTTTATTATCTTTATTTTTCAATTTTATTTAACTTGTGCATAAGGCATATGTTTTCTCCATTTGCAATATGATTTCATAGGAAGTCAAAAGTCACTTTTTGGGGGGCAAATGCAATAAGAAATGTCCAAATGCAATATGAAAGATTTGAAAATGCCAAATCAGGATGGTATGTCCATTTGCTAAGTACCATCACAAATTTGACATGCTCAAAAATACTGCTGAAATGCAAAATTTACTGGCCTAATGAACTCGGGATGACCGGGCAGTGATAGTGGTTCCTCTCCATCACTCGTTGTGTTGATTTCATCATGTCCATTTGGTGATGTTTTTTCACTGTTGAATCATATTGCAAATGCACGTGCATTTGCAATATGTTTCAATGGGCATTTACCGGCACGAATTTGGCATGCTCAAAAATCGTGCAGGAATGCGAAATTGACTGGCCCGATTAACTCGGGATGGCTGGGCAGTGATTCTGGTTCCTCTCCATCGCTCGTTGTGGATGATTTCAGAATGTCACTTTGGTGATGGTACCTCACTGTTGAAACATATTGCAAATGGACAAAAATCACCAGCAAGTCACCGTCCATCAGTCAATTAGACATCATTCTGATACAAACTGACACCACACCCACTCTTTCCAACTCGTTTAGAAGCCAACTATCACATACTTCAGAGTTGGCCCAAAATTCACAATGCTGTTCCAACCATGATAAAAACGTAAAACACATAGTTATGTTCTAGCTGTGGGTCCAGTTCTGACATTATGTGTAGGCCTAGCTGAGGCGACCCCGAATCCCAAGTTTTGGCTCGATAGGTGATTTGGTGCCCAAGCAAGACCTTAATTGGTGCTGAAAATCCACTTTCTTACATGACTTGCTACGGGCTCCTTGAATGAGGTATCGGACAGAAACGTTGGGGTCCGTCTATATGGGCCGAGGCGGTCGCAATGCACCTAGTCTTGCGACTCTGGGACATTTCTCTCTGCTCTCTCCTCGTCCGCCCACGTGTTCTCGCACACCCGAGAGCTTCTGGTCAGCGGGGTGGTGGCACGGGATCCTCATCTCTCCCAAGTGGTCTTTCTCTCTTTCTCTCTTTCTCCCCTTACCCATCTGTCTATCGCCTCCTTTGAATTTCATGCTGTCACAGTTACCAGCCCTTTCAAGCTTAACATCCTTATCATTTATCGCCCTCCAGGTCCCCTCGGAGAGTTCATCAATGAGCTTGATGCCTTGATAAGCTCCTTTCCTGAGGACGGCTCACCTCTCACAGTTCTGGGCGACTTTAACCTCCCCACGTCTACCTTTGACTCATTCCTCTCTGCCTCCTTCTTTCCACTCCTCTCCTCTTTTGACCTCACCCTCTCACCTTCCCCCCTACTCACAAGGCAGGCAATACGCTTGACCTCATCTTTACTAGATGCTGTTCTTCCACTAACCTCATTGCAACTCCCCTCCAAGTCTCCGACCACTACCTTGTATCCTTTTCCCTCTCGCTCTCATCCAACACTTCCCACACTGCCCCTACTCGGATGGTATCGCGCCGTCCCAACCTTCGCTCTCTCTCCCCCGCTACTCTCTCCTCTTCCATCCTATCATCTCTTCCCTCTGCTCAAACTTTCTCCAACCTATCTCCTGATTCTGCCTCCTCAACCCTCCTCTCCTCCCTTACTGCATCCTTTGACTCCCTATGTCCCCTATCCTCCAGGCCGGCTCGGTCCTCCCCTCCCGCTCCGTGGCTCGACGACTCCTTGCGAGCTCACAGAACAGGGCTCCGGGCAGCCGAGCGGAAATGGAGGAAAACTCGCCTCCCTGCGGACCTGGCATCCTTTCACTCCCTCCTCTCTACATTTTCCTCCTCTGTCTCTGCTGCTAAAGCCACTTTCTACCATTCTAAATTCCAAGCATCTGCCTCTAACCCTAGGAAGCTCTTTGCCACCTTCTCCTCTCTCCTGAATCCTCCCCCGCCGCCCCTCATCCCTCTCTGCAGATGACTTCGTCAACCATTTTGAAAAGAAGGTCGACGACATCCGATCCTCGTTTGCTAAGTCAAACGACACCGCTGGTTCTGCTCACACTGCCCTACCCTATGCTCTGACCTCTTTCTCCCCTCTCTCTCCAGATGAAATCTCGCGTCTTGTGACGGCCGGCCGCCCAACAACCTGCCCGCTTGACCCTATCCCCTCCTCTCTTCTCCAGACCATTTCCGGAGACCTTCTCCCTTACCTCACCTCGCTCATCAACTCATCCCTGACCGCTGGCTACGTCCCTCCCGTCTTCAAGAGAGCGAGAGTTGCACCCCTTCTGAAAACCTACACTCGATCCCTCCGATGTCAACAACTACAGACCAGTATCCCTTCTCTCTTTTCTCTCCAAAACTCTTGAGCGTGCCGTCCTTGGCCAGCTCTACCGCTATCTCTCTCAGAATGACCTTCTTGACCCAAATCAGTCAGGTTTCAAGACTAGTCATTCAACTGAGACTGCTCTTCTCTGTATCACGGAGGCGCTCCGCACTGCTAAAGCTAACTCTCTCTCCTCTGCTCTCATCCTTCTAGACCTATCGGCTGCCTTCGATACTGTGAACCATCAGATCCTCCTCTCCACCCTCTCCGAGTTGGGCATCTCCGGCGCGGCCCACGCTTGGATTGCGTCCTACCTGACAGGTCGCTCCTACCAGGTGGCGTGGCGAGAATCTGTCTCCTCACCACGCGCTCTCACCACTGGTGTCCCCCAGGGCTCTGTTCTAGGCCCTCTCTTATTCTCGCTATACACCAAGTCACTTGGCTCTGTCATAACCTCACATGGTCTCTCCTATCATTGCTATGCAGACGACACACAATTAATCTTCTCCTTTCCCCCTTCTGATGACCAGGTGGCGAATCGCATCTCTGCATGTCTGGCAGACATATCAGTGTGGATGACGGATCACCACCTCAAGCTGAACCTCAGCAAGACGGAGCTCCTCTTCCTCCCGGGGAAGGACTGCCCGTTCCATGATCTCGCCATCACGGTTGACAACTCCATTGTGTCCTCCTCCCAGAGCGCTAAGAACCTTGGCGTGATCCTGGACAACACCCTGACGTTCTCAACTAACATCAAGGCGGTGTCCCGTTCCTGTAGGTTCATGCTCTACAACATCCGCAGAGTACGACCCTGCCTCACACAGGAAGCGGCGCAGGTCCTAATCCAGGCACTTGTCATCTCCCGTCTTGATTACTGCAACTCGCTGTTGGCTGGGCTCCCTGCCTGTGCCATTAAACCCCTACAACTCATCCAGAACGCCGCAGCCCGTCTGGTGTTCAACCTTCCCAAGTTCTCTCACGTCACCCCGCTCCTCCGCTCTCTCCACTGGCTTCCAGTTGAAGCTCGCATCCGCTACAAGACCATGGTGCTTGCCTACGGAGCTGTGAGGGGAACGGCACCTCAGTACCTCCAGGCTCTGATCAGGCCCTACACCCAAACAAGGGCACTGCGTTCATCCACCTCTGGCCTGCTCGCCTCCCTACCACTGAGGAAGTACAGTTCCCGCTCAGCCCAGTCAAAACTGTTCGCTGCTCTGGCCCCCAATGGTGGAACAAACTCCTCACGACGCCAGGACAGCGGAGTCAATCACCACCTTCCGGAGACACCTGAAACCCCACCTCTTCAAGGAATACCTAGGATAGGGTAAGTAAGGGTAAGTAATCCTTCTCACCCCCCAAAAAAGATTTAGATGCAAGTGGCTGTTCCACTGGATGTCACAAGGTGTATGCACCAATTTGTAAGTCGCTCTGGATAAGAGCGTCTGCTAAATGACTTAAATGTAAATGTAAATGTAAATATCGGCATTTTCGTGATGCAAAAATGAATTGAAGTGATTGCAAATGTACGAGGCTGTTTCTCTGTCCGAGAACCTTCTAGAGTCAAGTAACTCATCACACACTATGGACCTGAGGTCTAGAACAGGTTTCTAAAGTTTCAGAACTCCAGGTCTAGCGGTTCTTTTTTAGCTCGAACAAAGGTAACTATTGCAGGCACTGTCTGTCTCTATGCACCACACTGTGTCCCTCTGTCCTAGCTCTCTCTTTTTTTAACATTTTATGGGAGAAATGACTGATTTTCAGTTCATGGGGGTTGCCTAATCACACATTTGAAGTTTTGAAAAGATCTGACCTTTTTAACCCTTTGAAACAGCCCCTAGGACACCATTTAAGACCCTTCCGGTTGGCACAGGAAGCTATAAGTAAACATATATCCTTATTGGGGTATGCCTTTACAGAGTCCTGAGTTTTAAGTGTTTACGTTAAGAACTGACCGATATACACAGGGTTGAATGCACTATTTATCACACTGCTGGTTGGTTATGGAAAAACACTTTTAGGGTGAGTTTTAACCAGTTCTGGTTGCTTCAGGAAGCTTGGAATCGACACAGGTAGACCTCATAGTGTCCTGATGGACTGTCATTGAAGACAGGTTCATAAGGCATTCATAACCCACATAGGCTTCAGGTTGACTTTAGAGGAGCAGGCAATGTATTCCTATGGGGAGAGATGTCATTGTAATCTGTGAGATCAAAAAACCCTGATTAACTGTTAAGGGTTAATGCCACACGGTCAAGGTTAGGCTTGCACAGGACCTCGGGAACATACCTGAGGTCGAATTGTGCTTCTCACCCTAACGGTTCTCACTGTCACCCAAAAGCAAGTGACATTTAGGGCCAGGCTTAATTTTGGGCCTACTTTTTTCACGGTCGCTGCTCTGAGTGAGCTACGGTCAAGCGGGGCATCTCGTTGAACTCGGCACGGCCTTAAGAATATGGAAATGCCATTGCAGGCTCTGTGTATCTTTTAAGCACCACACTTTGTCACTCCGTCCTTGCTGTGTGTGTGTGTGTGTGTGTGTGTGTGTGTGTGTGTGTGTGTGTGTGTGTGTGTGTGTGTGAGAGAGCTTTCTTTGACATCTGTTGGGAGAAATGACTGACTTACAGTTCGTGATGGTTGCGTAATCACACATATGAAGTTTTGAAAAGATCTGACCTTTTTAACCCTTCGAAACAGCCCCTATGACACCATTTTAAGGCACTTGCGGTTTACACAGTGAAAGTGAACATATATCGTCCTTGGCAATTTATAGAATTTTGAGTTTTAAGTCTTTACATTAAGAACTGACTTATTTACGGAGGGTTTAGTGAGTGTGTGTTATTTTAAAAAATCACAGAAATCTCGCAGAGCTCCGAAGCACACTTTAAAAAGATTTGTATGAACATGCTGCAACTGGATTTGTCCACATTTGCAATATGGACTTTCTCACTAACCATATGGCAAGCGTCAAAATGTTCCCTTAAGGTATGTTATAGTACTGGTCTCGTGTCTGGTCTCGAACACATATTGAGTGTGTAACACCATTATTGGACACTTATGTTTTAGTACGTCATTTCCGGTCACAACTTGCAGGCTTGTTTTCGAATTGCTGTGCGTTTTGTTGCCAACCTATTTTGCTACCTGACAACTTTACGGGTTTCACTTTTTAATTACCGTTCATATATTTATTTATTTTTTCCTCAACTTTTTCACTCCGGACGCTTTATCTGGACACGATTCGTCAGGACCTCCAACAGCCGAAGCTAAGTAGTAACATTAACATGATGCCTTCTAATTGCAGCCGCTGTGCTCGCCTTACGGCGAGGATAGCTGTACTGCAAGCCCAGCTTCAGACGCAATCGTTAGGCAAGGGTAATTTCAGTGTAGGAAAGGATGAAACAGCGTCTGTGCCACCAGTAAGTACAGATAGTAGTATAAATCCCCTGGCACAGTCCCCGCAGCCGGACAACTTTCTCACGGTTTCTGGAAGGAAATGCTGTAGGAACGCTCAACCGGTGTCGCTCATTCAGCAGACAGAAACTTTCAACCGGTTTTCCCCATTAAGCAGCGGGTCGGTGTCAGAGGCCGAGTCTTCTCTGGTCTCTACTCCTCCCGTTACGGGGTCTGAGACGCCGAAGCTTCCCACCATTAGCTCTGACAAATTGAAAACTCTAGTCATTGGCGACTCCATTACCCGCAGTATTAGACTTAAAGCGAATCATCCAGCGATCATACACTGTTTACCCGGGGCAGGGCTACCGACGTTAAGGCTAATCTGAAGATGGTGCTGGCTAAAGCTAAAACTGGCGAGTGTAGAGAGTATAGAGATATTGTTATCCACGTCGGCACCAACGATGTTAGGATGAAACAGTCAGAGATCACCAAGCGCAACATAGCTTCTGCGTGCATATCAGCTAGAAAGATGTGTCGGCATCGAGTAATTGTCTCTGGCCCCCTCCCAGTTAGGGGGAGTGATGAGCTCTACAGCAGAGTCTCACAACTCAATCGCTGGTTGAAAACTGTTTTCTGCCCCTCCCAAAGATAGAATTTGTAGATAATTGGCCCTCTTTCTGGGACTCACCCACAAACAGGACCAAGCCTGACCTGCTGAGGAGTGACGGACTCCATCCTAGCTGGAGGGGTGCTCTCATCTTATCTGCCAACATAGACAGGGCTCTAACTCCTCTAGCTCCACAATGAAATAGGGTGCAGGCCAGGCAGCAGGCTATTAGCCAGCCTGCCAGCATAGTGGAGTCTGCCACTAGCATAGTCAGTGTAGTCAGCTCAGCTATCACCATTGAGACCGTGTCTGTGCCTCGACCTAGGTTGGGCAAAACTAAACATGGCGGTGTTCGCCTTAGCAATCTCACTAGGATAAAGACCACCTCCATTCCTGTCATTACTGAAAGAGATCATGATACCTCACATCTCAAAATAGGGCTACTTAATGTTAGATCCCTTACTTCAAAGGCAATTATAGTCAATGAACTAATCACTGATCATAATCTTGATGTGATTGGCCTGACTGAAACATGGCTTAAGCCTGATGAATTTACTGTGTTAAATGAGGCCTCACCTCCTGGCTACACTAGTGACCATATCCCCGTGCATCCCGCAAAGGCGGAGGTGTTGCTAACATTTACGATAGCAAATTTCAATTTACAAAAAAAAAATGACGTTTTCGTCTTTTGAGCTTCTAGTCATGAAATCTATGCAGCCTACTCAATCACTTTTTATAGCTACTGTTTACAGGCCTCCTGGGCCATATACAGCGTTTCTCACTGAGTTCCCTGAATTCCTATCAGACCTTGTAGTCATTGCAGATAATATTCTAATCTTTGGTGACTTTAATATTCACATGGAAAAGTCCACAGACCCACTCCAAAAGGCTTTTGGAGCCATCATCGACTCAGTGGGTTTTGTCCAACATGTCTCTGGACCCACTCACTGTCACAGTCATACGCTGGACCTAGTTTTGTCCCATGGAATAAATGTTGTGGATCTTAATGTTTTCCTCATAATCCTGGACTATCGGACCACCATTTTATTACGTTTGCAATTGCAACAAATAATCTGCTCAGACCCCAACCAAGGAACATCAAAAGTCGTGCTATAAATTCACAGACAACACAAAGATTCCTTGATGCCCTTCCAGACTCCCTCTGCCTACCCAAGGACGCCAGAGGACAAAAATCCGTTAACCACCTAACTGAGGATCTCAATTTAACCTTGCGCAATACCCTAGATGCAGTTGCACCCCTAAAAACTAAAAAAATGTCTCATAAGAAACTAGCTCCCTGGTACACAGAAAATACCCGAGCTCTGAAGCAAGCTTCCAGAAAATTGGAACGGAAATGGCGCCACACCAAACTGGAAGTCTTCCGACTAGCTTGGAAGGACGGTACCGTGCAGTACCGAAGAGCCCTTACTGCTGCTCGATCGTCCTATTTTTCTAACTTAATTGAGGAAAATAAGAACAATCCGAAATTCCTTTTTGATACTGTGGCAAAGCTAACTAAAAAGCAGCATTCCCCAAGAGAGGATGACTTTCACTTTAGCAGTGATAAATTCATGAACTTCTTTGAGGAAAAGATTATGATTATTAGAAAGCAAATTACGGACTCCTCTTTAAACCTGCGTATTCCTCCAAACCTCAGTTGTCCTGAGTCTGCACAACTCTGCCAGGACCTAGGATCAAGAGAGACGCTCAAGTGTTTTAGTACTATATCTCTTGACACAATGATGAAAATAATCATGGCCTCTAAACCTTCAAGCTGTATACTGGACCCTATTCCAACTAAACTACTGAAAGAGCTGCTTCCTGTGCTTGGCCCTCCTATGTTGAACATAATAAACGGCTCTCTATCCACTGGATGTGTACCAAACTCACTAAAAGTGGCAGTAATAAAGCCTCTCTTGAAAAAGCCAAACCTTGACCCAGAAAATATAAAAACTATCGGCCTATATCGAATCTTCCATTCCTCTCAAAGATTTTAGAGAAGGCTGTTGCGCAGCAACTAACTGCCTTCCTGAAGACAAACAATGTATACGAAATGCTTCAGTCTGGTTTTAGACCCCATCATAGCACTGAGACGGCACTTGTGAAGGTGGTAAATGACATTTTAATGGCATCGGACCGAGGCTCTGCATCTGTCCTCGTGCTCCTAGACCTTAGTGCTGCTTTTGATACCATCGATCACCACATTCTTTTGGAGAGATTGGAAACCCAAATTGGTCTACACGGACATGTTCTGGCCTGGTTTAGGTCTTATCTGTCGGAAAGATATCAGTTTGTCTCTGTGAATGGTTTGTCCTCTGACAAATCAACTGTACATTTCGGTGTTCCTCAAGGTTCTGTTTTAGGACCACTATTGTTTTCACTATATATTTTACCTCTTGGGGATGTTATTCGAAAACATAATGTAAACTTTCACTGCTATGCGGATGACACACAGCTGTACATTTCAATGAAACATGGTGAAGCCCCAAAATTGCCCTCGCTAGAAGCATGTGTTTCAGACATAAGGAAGTGGATGGCTGCAAACTTTCTACTATTAAACTCAGACAAAACAGAGATGCTTGTTCTAGGTCCCAAGAAACAAAGAGATCTTCTGTTGAATCTGACAATTAATCTTAATGGTTGTACAGTCGTCTCAAATAAAACTGTGAAGGACCTCGGCGTTACTCTGGACCCTGATCTCTCTTTTGAAGAACATATCAAGACCATTTCGAGGACAGCTTTTTTCCATCTACGTAACATTGCAAAAATCAGAAACTTTCTGTCCAAAAATGATGCAGAAAAATTAATCCATGCTTTTGTCACTTCTAGGTTAGACTACTGCAATGCTCTATTTTCCGGCTACCCGGATAAAGCACTAAATAAACTTCAGTTAGTGCTAAATACGGCTGCTAGAATCCTGACTAAAACCAAAAAATTTGATCATATTACTCCAGTGCTAGCCTCTCTACACTGGCTTCCTGTCAAAGCAAGGGCTGATTTCAAGGTTTTACTGCTAACCTACAAAGCATTACATGGGCTTGCTCCTACCTACCTCTCTGATTTGGTCCTGCCGTACATACCTACACGTACGCTACGGTCACAAGACGCAAGCCTCCTAATTGTCCCTAGAATTTCTAAGCAAACAGCTGGAGGCAGGGCTTTCTCCTATAGAGCTCCATTTTTATGGAACGGTCTGCCTACCCATGTCAGAGACGCAAACTCGGTCTCAACCTTTAAGTCTTTACTGAAGACTCATCTCTTCAGTGGGTCATATGATTGAGTGTAGTCTGGCCCAGGAGTGGGAAGGTGAACGGAAAGGCTCTGGAGCAACGAACCGCCCTTGCTGTCTCTGCCTGGCCGGTTCCCCTCTTTCCACTGGGATTCTCTGCCTCTAACCCTGTTACGGGGCTGAGTCACTGGCTTGCTGGGGCTCTCTCGTGCCGTCCCTGGGGGTGCGTCACCTGGGTGGGTTGATTCACTGTTGTGGTCGGCCTGTCTGGGTTGCCCCCCCCTTGGGTTGTACCGTGGCGGAGATCTTTGTGGGCTATACTCGGCCTTGTCTCAGGATGGTAAGTTGGTGGTTGAAAATATCCCACTAGTGGTGTGGGGGATGTGCTTTGGCAAAGTGGGTGGGGTTATATCCTTCCTGTTTGGCCCTGTCCGGGGTGTCCTCGGATGGGGCCACAGTGTCTCCTGACCTCTCCTGTCTCAGCCTCCAGTATTTATGCTGCAGTAGTTTATGTCGGGGGGCTAGGGTCAGTTTATTATATCTGGAGTACTTCTCCTGTCCTATTCGGTGTCCTGTGTGAATCTAAGTGTGCGTTCTCTAATTCTCTCCTTCTCTCTTTCTTTCTCTCTCTCGGAGGACCTGAGCCCTAGGACCATGTCCCAGGACTACCTGACATGAGGACTCCTTGCTGTCCCCAGTCCACCTGGCCATGCTCCTGCTCCAGTTTCAACTGACCTGAGCCCTAGGACCGTGCCCCAGGACTACCTGACATGAAGGCTCCTTGCTGTCCCCAGTCCACCTGACTGTGCTGCTGCTCAGTTTCAACTGTTCTGCCTTATTATTATTCGACCATGCTGGTCATTTATGAACATTTGAACATCTTGGTCATGTTCTGTTATAATCTCCACCCGGCACAGCCAGAGAGGACTGGCCACCCCACATGGCCCGGTTCCTCTCTAGGTTTCTTCTAGGTTTTGGCCTTTCTAGGGAGTTTTCCTAGCCACC
>NW_026279948.1:0-5276 GCF_023373465.1 Oncorhynchus keta | reverse complement strand
TCAACTGGAAGCCAGTGGAGAGAGCGGAGGAGCGGGGTGACGTGAGAGAACTTGGGAAGGTTGAACACCAGACGGGCTGCGGCGTTCTGGATGAGTTGTAGGGGTTTAATGGCACAGGCAGGAGCCCAGCCAACAGCGAGTTGCAGTAATCCAGACGGGAGATGACAAGTGCCTGGATTAGGACCTGCGCCGCTTCCTGTGTGAGGCAGAGGTCGTACTCTGCGGATGTTGTAGAGCATAAACCTACAGGAACGGGCCACCGCCTGATGTTAGTTGAGAACGACAGGGGTGTTGTCCAGGATCACGCCAAGGTTCTTAGCGCTCTGGGAGGAGGACACAATGGAGTTGTCAGCCGTGATGGCGAGATCATGGAACGGGCAGTCCTTCCCGGGAGGAAGAGCAGCTCCGTATTGCCGAGGTTCAGCTTGAGGTGGTGATCCGTCATCCACACTGATATGTCTGCCAGACATGCAGAGATGCGATTCGCCACCTGGTCATCAGAAGGGAAAGAAGAAGATTAATTGTGTGTCGTCTGCATAGCAATGATAGGAGAGACCATGTGAGGTTATGACAGAGCCAAGTGACTTGGTGTATAGCGAGAATAGGAGAGGGCCTAGAACAGAGCCCTGGGGACACCAGTGGTGAGAGCGCGTGGTGAGGAGACAGATTCTCGCCACGCCACCTGGTAGGAGCGACCTGTCAGGTAGGACGCAATCCAAGCGTGGGCCGCGCCGGAGATGCCCAACTCGGAGAGGGTGGAGAGGGAGGATCTGATGGTTCACAGTATCGAAGGCAGCCGATAGGTCTAGAAGGATGAGAGCAGAGGAGAGAGAGTTAGCTTTAGCAGTGCGGAGGCGCCTCCGTGATACAGAGAAGAGCAGTCTCAGTTGAATGACTAGTCTTGAAACCTGACTGATTTGGATCAAGAAGGTCATTCTGAGAGAGATAGCGGGAGAGCTGGCCAAGGACGGCACGTTCAAGAGTTTTGGAGAGAAAAGAAAGAAGGGATACTGGTCTGTAGTTGTTGACATCGGAGGGATCGAGTGTAGGTTTTTTCCAGAAGGGGTGCAACTCTCGCTCTCTTGAAGACGGAAGGGACGTAGCCAGCGGTCAGGGATGAGTTGATGAGCGAGGTGAGGTAAGGGAGAAGGTCTCCGGAAATGGTCTGGAGAAGAGAGGAGGGGATAGGGTCAAGCGGGCAGGTTGTTGGGCGGCCGGCCGTCACAAGACGCGAGATTTCATCTGGAGAGAGAGGGGAGAAAGAGGTCAGAGCACAGGGTAGGGCAGTGTGAGCAGAACCGAGCGGTGTCGTTTGACTTAGCAAACGAGGATCGGATGTCGTCGACCTTCTTTTCAAAATGGTTGACGAAGTCATCTGCAGAGAGGGAGGAGGGGGGAGGGGGAGGAGGATTCAGGAGGGAGGAGAAGGTGGCAAAGAGCTTCCTAGGGTTAGAGGCAGATGCTTGGAATTTAGAGTGGTAGAAAGTGGCTTTAGCAGCAGAGACAGAGAGGAAAATGTAGAGAGGAGGGAGTGAAAGGATGCCAGGTCCGCAGGGAGGCGAGTTTTCCTCCATTTCCGCTCGGCTGCCCGGAGCCCTGTTCTGTGAGCTCGCAATGAGTCGTCGAGCCACGGAGCGGGAGGGGAGGACCGAGCCGGCCTGGAGGATAGGGGACATAGAGAGTCAAAGGATGCAGAAAGGGAGGAGAGGAGGGTTGAGGAGGCAGAATCAGGAGATAGGTTGGAGAAGGTTTGAGCAGAGGGAAGAGATGATAGGATGGAAGAGGAGAGAGTAGCGGGGAGAGAGAGTGAAGGTTGGGACGGCGCGATACCATCCGAGTAGGGGCAGTGTGGGAAGTGTTGGATGAGAGCGAGAGGGAAAAGGATACAAGGTAGTGGTCGGAGACTTGGAGGAGTTGCAATGAGGTTAGTGGAAGAACAGCATCTAGTAAAGATGAGGTCGAGCATATTGCCTGCCTTGTGAGTAGGGGGAAGGTGAGAGGGTGAGGTCAAAGAGGAGAGGAGTGGAAAGAAGGAGGCAGAGAGGAATGAGTCAAAGGTAGACGTGGGGAGGTTAAAGTCGCCCAGAACTGTGAGAGGTGAGCCGTCCTCAGGAAAGGAGCTTATCAAGGCATCAAGCTCATTGATGAACTCCCGAGGGGACCTGGAGGGCGATAAATGATAAGGATGTTAAGCTTGAAAGGGCTGGTAACTGTGACAGCATGAAATTCAAAGGAGGCGATAGACAGATAGATGGGTAAGGGAGAAAGAGAGAATGACCACTTGGGAGAGATGAGGATCCCGGTGCCACCACCCCGCTGACCAGAAGCTCTCGGGGTGTGCGAGAACACGTGGGCGGACGAAGAGAGAGCAGTAGGAGTAGCAGTGTTATCTGTGGTGATCCATGTTTCCGTCAGTGCCAAGAGGTTCGAGTCGCGCCGGGGACAACTGTAGCATTGTAGCTAACCCTTCACAAACCCGTATTCTAAACTTATCCCAATTCACATAACCTGCTATGCAAATCCACCTAACCTTTGTCGCTCTAGTTCCCCTAACCGCCAATGTAAATTCCAATGTAAATTCTCCCTGTGATTGCGTAACACGCAACCTGGTCTCAGATGAAGGCATGTAATATTATATGTCCTCCAAGATATATGATTTTTTTTTAAATATATTTAAATATATATTTGTAAGCAAATTTAACTAGGCAAGTCAGTTAAGAACAAATTATTATTTGCACTGACGGCCTACCAAAAGGCAAAAGGCCTCTTGCGGGGAAGACAACAACACATTACGCAAGCAGCCACAACTGTCAGTAAGAGTGTCCATGATTGAGTCTTTGAATGAAGAGATTGAGATAAAACTGTCCAGTTTGAGTGTTTGTTGCAGCTCGTTCCAGTCGCTAGCTGCAGCGAACTGAAAGACAAGTGACCCAAGGATTGGGTCACCTGTGGAGGAGAGGGGCATTCTTCTTACCAAACCACATGACCTTTGTTTTGGAGGTGTTCAGAACAAGGTTAAGAGTAGAGAAAGCTTGTTGGACACTAAGAAAGCTTTGTTGTAAAGCATTCAAGCATTTAACACAAAATCCCGGGAGCGGCCAGCTGAGTATAAGACTGTATCATCTGCATATAAAAGGTTGCAAGAGCTTCCTATTGCCTGAACTATGTTGTTGATGTAAATTGAGAAGACCATGGGGCCTAGGATTGAGCCTTAGGATACTCCCTTGGTGGCAGGCAGTGGCTGAGACAACAGATTTTCTGACTTTATGCAGTGCAGTCTTTGAGAGAGGTAGTTATCAAACCAGGCCAAAGACTCCTCAGAGACACCAATACTCCTTGCTTGACCCACAAGAATGGAATGGTTTACCATATCAAAAGCTTTAGCCAAGTCGATAAATAGCAGTACAACATTGCTTAGAATCAAGGGCAATTGTGACATCATTGAGGACCTTTGACGTTGCAGTGACACATACATAACCTGAAGCGGAAACCAGATTACGCCAGAGAGAATACTATAGACATCAAGAGAAGCCAGTCAGTTGATTATTGACGAGTTTTTCCAAAACTTTTGATAAACAGGGCAAAATAGAAATATGTTTATTAAAGTTAGGATCAGCTTGATCTCCCCCCTTTAAACAAAGGACAAACCGTGGCTGCCTTCAAGCAATGGGAACCTCCCCAGAAAGGAGAGAGGCTAGCGTTGATAGGGGCGGCAACCTTAACCTCTTGCTCCTACCTGACACGCAGGCGTCCCATCTAGACATCTGAAATGCAAATGCGCTATGCTAAATGCTAATAGTACTAGTTAAAACTCAACGTTCATTAAAATACACATGCAGGGTATTGAATTAAAGCTACACTCATTGTGAATCCAGGCAACAAGTCAGATTTTAAAATGCTTTTCGGTGAAAGCATGAGAAGCTATTATCTGATAGCATGTAACACCCCAAAAGACCCGCAGGGGACGTAAAACAAAATAATTAGCATAGTCGTCGCTACACAAACCGCACAAATAAAATATAAAACATTCATTACCTTTGACCATCTTCTTTGTTGGCACTCCTAGATGTCCGATAATCACTATTGGTCTGTTTTCCGTCATCGGTCCATATATAGCCTAGATATCGATCCTATGAAGACTGTGTGATAAACGAAAAAAAATAGCGTCTTATAACATAACGTCATTTTTAAAAATTTAAAAAGTCGATGATAAACTTTCACAAAACACTTCAGAAATACTTTTGTAATGCAACTTTAGGTATTAGTAAACGTTAATAAGCGATCAAATTGATCACGAGGCCAAGTATATTCTTTTTAGCTGTCCGTCTGGAAATAATGTCAGGTAAATCTCAAACCAAAATATCCGGTCAGAGACCGGAAGAAATGCGCCTAGAAATGTTTGACCAAGAATAGGTGGCAAATGACAGATCAGTGGAAGCTGTAGGTTGTAACCTCAGCCCCATTAAAATGTGGTTCATCTTTATCAATGGGTTCAAGTCGCATGGATATTTTTCCATTTAGTGATCGATGCCCTGCACTTTTCGATGAAACGCACGCCTCGCCAGGTCACAGTCGTGGACAGTTTTATAAACGCCTGAGTGCTTATCCACACATACCAATCATATGCATACTATATTCTGGCATGAGCAACAGGCGCTGAAATGTTGCTGATTTTTAACAGAATGTTCGAAAAAGTAGGGGGGTAGGGAGTAACAGGTTTAACCCCTTCAGTCGAAGACCCTCTACTTTTTCTAACATTCTGTTAAATATCGCGCAACATTTCAGCGCCCTGCTACATGCCAGGAATATAGTATATGCATATGATTAGTATGTGTGGATAGAAAACACTCAAGACGTTTATAAAACTGGTTAAATCACGGCTGTGGCTTTAACAGAACGATGCATGTCATTGAAAAGTGCAGGAAAATCTGATCACTGAAAGTGGAAAATATATCCATCCGCCGCTTCAACCCATTGTTATGGGCGAAAGACATTAAATATGGCTGAGGTTGCAGTACCTACAGCTTCCACACGATGTCAACAGTCTTGTCATTTGCCTACGATTTGTTTCTTGGTCAAACGAACAAGAGACAGCCCATTTCTTCTCGGTCTCCGACCGGATATTTTGGTTGAGAAATACACGGACAGTATTTCAAGATGGATCCCTATAGAAAACACTTCGTCTGCGTGATTAATTTGATCGCTTATTAACGTTTACTAATACCTAAAGTTGCATTACAAAAGTATTTTGAAGTGTTTTGTGAAAGTTTATCGTC
>NW_026279947.1:0-8476 GCF_023373465.1 Oncorhynchus keta | reverse complement strand
CCTAGTTATATTAGTAACCCATGCTAGTTGATGATAATCCTAGTTATATTAGTAACCCATGCTAGTTGATGATAATATTAGTAACCCATGCTAGTTGTTGATATTAGTAACCCATGCTAGTTGTTGATGTTATATTATAACCTGCTAGTTGTTGATAATCCTAGTATATTAGTAACCCATGCTAGTTGATGATAATCCTAGTTATATTAGTAACCCATGCTAGTTGATGATAAGTTATATTAGTAACCTAGTTATATTAGTAACCCATGCTAGTTGATGATAATTAGTAACCTGCTAGTTATATTAGTAACCCATGCTAGTTGATGATAAGTCCCATAGTTATAATTAGTAATTAGTAACCCATGCTAGTTGATGATAATCCTAGTTATATTAGTAACCCATGCTAGTTGATGATAATCCTAGTTATATTAGTAACCCATGCTAGTTGATGATAATCCTAGTTATATTAGTAACCCATGCTAGTTGTTGATGATAATCCTAGTTATATTAGTAACCCATGCTAGTTGATGATATTAGTATCCTAGTTATATTAGTAACCCATGCTAGTTGATGATGATCCTAGTTATATTAGTAACCCATGCTAGTTGATGATGATCCTAGTTATATTAGTAACCCATGCTAGTTGTTGATGATAATCCTAGTTATATTAGTAACCCATGCTAGTTGATGATGATCCTAGTTATATTAGTAACCCATGCTAGTTGTGATGATCCTAGTTATATTAGTAACCTGCTAGTTGATGATATTAGTTATATTAGTAACCCATGCTAGTTGATGATAATCCTAGTTATATTAGTAACCCATGCTAGTTGATGATGATCCTAGTTATATTAGTAACCCATGCTAGTTGATGATAATCCTAGTTATATTAGTAACCCATGCTAGTTGATGATAATCCTAGTTATATTAGTAACCCATGCTAGTTGATGATAAGTCCTAGTTATATTAGTAACCCATGCTAGTTGATGATGATCCTAGTTATATTAGTAACCCATGCTAGTTGATGATAATCCTAGTTATATTAGTAACCCATGCTAGTTGATTGATAATCCTAGTTATATTAGTAACCCATGCTAGTTGATGATAAGTCCTAGTTATATTAGTAACCCATGCTAGTTGATGATAATCCTAGTTATATTAGTAACCCATGCTAGTTGATGATGATCCTAGTTATATTAGTAACCCATGCTAGTTGATGATAATCCTAGTTATATTAGTAATTAGTAACCCATGCTAGTTGATGATGATCCTAGTTATATTAGTAACCCATGCTAGTTGATGATAATCCTAGTTATATTAGTAACCCATGCTAGTTGATGATGATCCTAGTTATATTAGTAACCCATGCTAGTTGATGATAATCCTAGTTATATTAGTAACCCATGCTAGTTGAACCCATGATGATCCTAGTTATATTAGTAACCCATGCTAGTTGATGATAATCCTAGTTATATTAGTAACCCATGCTAGTTGATGATGATCCTAGTTATATTAGTAACCCATGCTAGTTGATGATGATCCTAGTTATATTAGTAACCCATGCTAGTTGATGATAATCCTAGTTATATTAGTAACCCATGCTAGTTGATGATAATCCTAGTTATATTAGTAACCCATGCTAGTTGATGATAATCCTAGTTATATTAGTAACCCATGCTAGTTGATGATATCCTAGTTATATTAGTAACCCATGCTAGTTGATGATGATCCTAGTTATATTAGTAACCCATGCTAGTTGATGATAATCCCCATGCTAGTTGATGATAATCCTAGTTATATTAGTAACCCATGCTAGTTGATGATAATCCTAGTTATATTAGTAACCCATGCTAGTTGATGATAAGTCCTAGTTATATTAGTAATTAGTAACCCATGCTAGTTGATGATGATCCTAGTTATATAAGTAACCCATGCTAGTTGATGATGATCCTAGTTATATTAGTAACCCATGCTAGTTGATGATAATCCTAGTTATATTAGTAACCCATGCTAGTTGATGATAATCCTAGTTATATTAGTAACCCATGCTAGTTGATGATGATCCTAGTTATATTAGTAACCCATGCTAGTTGATGATAATCCTAGTTATATTAGTAACCCATGCTAGTTGATGATAATCCTAGTTATATTAGTAACCCATGCTAGTTGATGATAATCCTAGTTATATTAGTAACCCATGCTAGTTGATGATGATCCTAGTTATATTAGTAACCCATGCTAGTTGATGATGATCCTAGTTATATTAGTAACCCATGCTAGTTGATGATGATCCTAGTTATATTAGTAACCCATGCTAGTTGATGATAATCCTAGTTATATTAGTAACCCATGCTAGTTGATGATTCCTAGTTAACCCATGCTAGTTATATTAGAACCCATGAGTTGATGATCCTAGTTATATTAGTAACCCATGCTAGTTGATGATAATCCTAGTTATATTAGTAACCCATGCTAGTTGATGATAATCCTAGTTATATTAGTAATCCTAGTTATATTAGTAACCCATGCTAGTTGATGATAATCCTAGTTATATTAGTAACCCATGCTAGTTGATGATAATCCTAGTTATATTAGTAACCCATGCTAGTTGTTGATCATCCTAGTTATATTAGTAACCCATGCTAGTTGATGATGATCCTAGTTATATTAGTAACCCATGCTAGTTGATGATGATCCTAGTTATATTAGTAACCCATGCTAGTTGATGATGATCCTAGTTATATTAGTAACCCATGCTAGTTGATGATGATCCTAGTTATATTAGTAACCCATGCTAGTTGATGATAATCCTAGTTATATTAGTAACCCATGCTAGTTGATGATAATCCTAGTTATATTAGTAACCCATGCTAGTTGATGATGATCCTAGTTATATTAGTAACCCATGCTAGTTGATGATGATCCTAGTTATCCTAGATTATATATAGTAACCCATGCTAGTTGATGATAATCCTAGTTATATTAGTAACCCATGCTAGTTGATGATGATCCTAGTTATAGTTGATGATGATCCTAGTTATATTAGTAACCCATGCTAGTTGATGATAATCCTAGTTATATTAGTAACCCATGCTAGTTGATGATGATCCTAGTTATATTAGTAACCCATGCTAGTTGTAACCCATGATAATCCTAGTTATATTAGTAACCCATGCTAGTTGATGATGATCCTAGTTATATTAGTAACCCATGCTAGTTGATGATAATCCTAGTTATATTAGTAACCCATGCTAGTTGATGATAATCCTAGTTATATTAGTAACCCATGCTAGTTGATGATAATCCTAGTTATATTAGTAACCCATGCTAGTTGATGATAATCCTAGTTATATTAGTAACCCATGCTAGTTGATGATAATCCTAGTTATATTAGTAACCCATGCTAGTTGATGATAATCCTAGTTATATTAGTAACCCATGCTAGTTGATGATAATCCTAGTTATATTAGTAACCCATGCTAGTTGATGATGATAATCCTAGTTATATTAGTAACCCATGCTAGTTGATGATAATCCTAGTTATATTAGTAACCCATGCTAGTTGATGATGATCCTAGTTATATTAGTAACCCATGCTAGTTGATGATAATCCTAGTTATATTAGTAACCCATGCTAGTTGATGATAATCCTAGTTATATTAGTAACCCATGCTAGTTGATGATAATCCTAGTTATATTAGTAACCCATGCTAGTTGATGATAATCCTAGTTATATTAGTAACCCATGCTAGTTATATTAGTAACCCATGAGTAATCCTAGTTATATTAGTAACCCATGCTAGTTGATGATGATCCTAGTTATATTAGTAACCCATGCTAGTTGATGATAATCCTAGTTATATTAGTAACCCATGCTAGTTGATGATAATCCTAGTTATATTAGTAACCCATGCTAGTTGATGATAATCCTAGTTATATTAGTAACCCATGCTAGTTGATGATGATCCTAGTTATATTAGTAACCCATGCTAGTTGATGATAATCCTAGTTATATTAGTAACCCATGCTAGTTGATGATAATCCTAGTTATATTAGTAACCCATGCTAGTTGAGTGATGATAATCCTGATATTATAACCCATAGTTATTATTTAGTAACCCATGCTAGTTGATGATAATCCTAGTTATATTAGTAACCCATGCTAGTTGATGATAATCCTAGTTATATTAGTAACCCATGCTAGTTGATGATAATCCTAGTTATATTAGTAACCCATGCTAGTTGATGATGATCCTAGTTATATTAGTAACCCATGCTAGTTGATGATAATCCTAGTTATATTAGTAACCCATGCTAGTTGATGATAATCCTAGTTATATTAGTAACCCATGCTAGTTGATGATAATCCTAGTTATATTAGTAACCCATGCTAGTTGATGATAATCCTAGTTATATTAGTAACCCATGCTAGTTGATGATGATATTAGTAACCCATGCTAGTTGTTGATAATCCTAGTTATATTAGTAACCCATGCTAGTTGATGATAATCCTAGTTATATTAGTAACCCATGCTAGTTGATGATGATCCTAGTTATATTAGTAACCCATGCTAGTTGATGATAATCCTAGTTATATTAGTAACCCATGCTAGTTGATGATGATCCTAGTTATATTAGTAACCCATGCTAGTTGATGATAATCCTAGTTATATTAGTAACCCATGCTAGTTGATGATAATCCTAGTTATATTAGTAACCCATGCTAGTTGATGATAATCCTAGTTATATTAGTAACCCATGCTAGTTGATGATAATCCTAGTTATATTAGTAACCCATGCTAGTTGATGATGATCCTAGTTATATTAGTAACCCATGCTAGTTGATGATGATCCTAGTTATATTAGTAACCCATGCTAGTTGATGATAATCCTAGTTATATTAGTAACCCATGCTAGTTGATGATAATCCTAGTTATATTAGTAACCCATGCTAGTTGATGATAATCCTAGTTATATTAGTAACCCATGCTAGTTGATGATAATCCTAGTTATATTAGTAACCCATGCTAGTTGATGATGATCCTAGTTATATTAGTAACCCATGCTAGTTGATGATGATCCTAGTTATATTAGTAACCCATGCTAGTTGATGATGATATATTAGTAACCCATGCTAGTTGATGATGATCCTAGTTATATTAGTAACCCATGCTAGTTGATGATAATCCTAGTTATATTAGTAACTAGTTATATTAGTAATTAGTAACCCATGCTAGTTGATGATGATCCTAGTTATATTAGTAACCCATGCTAGTTGATGATAATCCTAGTTATATTAGTAACCCATGCTAGTTGATGATGATCCTAGTTATATTAGTAACCCATGCTAGTTGATGATAATCCTAGTTATATTAGTAACCCATGCTAGTTGATGATAATCCTAGTTATATTAGTTATATTAGTAACCCATGCTAGTTGATGATGATCCTAGTTATATAAGTAACCCATGCTAGTTGATGATAATCCTAGTTATATTAGTAACCCATGCTAGTTGATGATAATCCTAGTTATATTAGTAACCCATGCTAGTTGATGATAATCCTAGTTATATTAGTAACCCATGCTAGTTGATGATAATCCTAGTTATATTAGTAACCCATGCTAGTTGATGATAATCCTAGTTATATTAGTAACCCATGCTAGTTGATGATGATCCTAGTTATATTAGTAACCCATGCTAGTTGATGATAATCCTAGTTATATTAGTAACCCATGCTAGTTGATGATAATCCTAGTTATATTAGTAACTAGTTGATGATAATCCTAGTTATATTAGTAACTATGCTAGTTGATGATAATCCTAGTTATATTAGTAACCCATGCTAGTTGATGATAATCCTAGTTATATTAGTAACCCATGCTAGTTGTTGATAATCCTAGTTATATTAGTAACCCATGCTAGTTGATGATAATCCTAGTTATATTAGTAACCCATGCTAGTTGATGATGATCCTAGTTATATTAGTAACCCATGCTAGTTGATGATGATCCTAGTTATATTAGTAACCCATGCTAGTTGATGATAATCCTAGTTATATTAGTAACCCATGCTAGTTGATGATGATCCTAGTTATATTAGTAACCCATGCTAGTTGATGATGATCCTAGTTATATTAGTAACCCATGCTAGTTGATGATGATCCTAGTTATATTAGTAACCCATGCTAGTTGATGATAATCCTAGTTATATTAGTAACCCATGCTAGTTGATGATAATCCTAGTTATATTAGTAACCCATGTAACCCATGCTAGTTGATGATAATCCTAGTTATATTAGTAACCCATGCTAGTTGATGATGATCCTAGTTATATTAGTAACCCATGCTAGTTGATGATGATCCTAGTTATATTAGTAACCCATGCTAGTTGATGATAATCCTAGTTATATTAGTAACCCATGCTAGTTGATGATGATCCTAGTTATATTAGTAACCCATGCTAGTTGATGATAATCCTAGTTATATTAGTAACCCATGCTAGTTGATGATAATCCTAGTTATATTAGTAACCCATGCTAGTTGATGATAATCCTAGTTATATTAGTAACCCATGCTAGTTGATGATAATCCTAGTTATATTAGTAACCCATGCTAGTTGATGATGATCCTAGTTATATTAGTAACCCATGCTAGTTGATGATAATCCTAGTTATATAACCCATGCTAGTAATGATGATCCTAGTTATATTAGTAACCCATGCTAGTTGATGATGATCCTAGTTATATTAGTAACCCATGCTAGTTGATGATAATCCTAGTTATATTAGTAACCCATGCTAGTTGATGATAATCCTAGTTATATTAGTAACCCATGCTAGTTGATGATAATTATATTAGTAACCTAGTTATGATGATAGTTATATTAGTAACCCATGCTAGTTGATGATGATCCTAGTTATATTAGTAACCCATGCTAGTTGATGATAATCCTAGTTATATTAGTAACCCATGCTAGTTGATGATAATCCTAGTTATATTAGTAACCCATGCTAGTTGATGATAATCCTAGTTATATTAGTAACCCATGCTAGTTGATGATAATCCTAGTTATATTAGTAACCCATGCTAGTTGATGATAAGTTATATTAGTAACCTAGTTATATTAGTTAACCCATGCTAGTTGATGATAATCCTAGTTATATTAGTAACCCATGCTAGTTGATGATAATCCTAGTTATATTAGTAACCCATGCTAGTTGATGATAATCCTAGTTATATTAGTAACCCATGCTAGTTGATGATTCCTAGTTATATTAGTAACCCATGCTAGTTGATGATAATCCTAGTTATATTAGTAACCCATGCTAGTTGTTGATAATCCTAGTTATATTAGTAACCCATGCTAGTTAGTTATATTAGTAACCCATGCTATGATGATCCTAGTTATATTAGTAACCCATGCTAGTTGATGATGATCCTAGTTATATTAGTAACCCATGCTAGTTGATGATAATCCTAGTTATATTAGTAACCCATGCTAGTTGATGATGATCCTAGTTATATTAGTAACCCATGCTAGTTGATGATGATCCTAGTTATATTAGTAACCCATGCTAGTTGATGATGATCCTAGTTATATTAGTAACCCATGCTAGTTGATGATAATCCTAGTTATATTAGTAACCCATGCTAGTTGATGATGATCCTAGTTATATTAGTAACCCATGCTAGTTGATGATAATCCTAGTTATATTAGTAACCCATGCTAGTTGATGATAATCCTAGTTATATTAGTAACCCATGCTAGTTGATGATAATCCTAGTTATATTAGTAACCCATGCTAGTTGATGATGATCCTAGTTATATTAGTAACCCATGCTAGTTGATGATAATCCTAGTTATATTAGTAACCCATGCTAGTTGATGATATCCTAGTTATATTAGTAACCCATGCTAGTTGTTGATGATATGATAATCCTAGTTATATTAGTAACCCATGCTAGTTATATTAGTAACCCATGCTAGTTGATGATGATCCTAGTTATATTAGTAACCCATGCTAGTTGATGATAATCCTAGTTATATTAGTAACCCATGCTAGTTGATGATGATCCTAGTTATATTAGTAACCCATGCTAGTTGATGATGATCCTAGTTATATTAGTAACCCATGCTAGTTGATGATAATCCTAGTTATATTAGTAACCCATGCTAGTTGATGATAATCCTAGTTATATTAGTAACCCATGCTAGTTGATGATAATCCTAGTTATATTAGTAACCCATGCTAGTTGATGATAATCCTAGTTATATTAGTAACCCATGCTAGTTGATGATAATCCTAGTTATATTAGTAACCCATGCTAGTTGATGATAATCCTAGTTATATTAGTAACCCATGCTAGTTGTTGATCCTAGTTATATTAGTAACCTGCTAGTTGATGATTCCTAGTTATATTAGTAACCCATGCTAGTTGATGATGATCCTAGTTATATTAGTAACCCATGCTAGTT
>NW_026279946.1:125000-133270 GCF_023373465.1 Oncorhynchus keta | reverse complement strand
GGATGAGTCAACAGGCCTGGCACAGCTCCTGGTATATGTCTGTTACGGCTGGATGAGTCAACAGACCTGGCACAGCTCCTGGTATATGTCTGTTACAGCTGATTGAGGGTGCGCAAATGAACTTAAGCACCTGAGTGAGTTGGGTGCGCAATTACACAGGTACTTTCCCGAAACGGATGACACAATCAACTGTATTCGTTATCCCTTTCATGCCCTGCCTCCAGTCCCCTTACCGATATCTGAACAAGAGAGCTTCATTAAAATCGCAACAAACGGTTCTGTGAAAAATGAAATGAATCAGAATCCACTGCCAGATTTCTGGATTGGGCTGCTCTCAAGAGTATCCTGCCTTGGCAAATCGCACTGTTAAAGTTAAGACACGGATGCCCTTGCAACCACGTATCTACGTGAGAGCGGATTCTCGGCCCTCACTAGCATTAAAACTAAATACAGGCACAGACTGTGTGGAAAATGATTTAAGACTGAGACTCTCTCCAATACAACCCAACATCGCAGAGTTATGTTCATCCTTTCAAGCACACCCTTGTCATTAACCTGGAGTGAATTATTCACAATTTTTGATGAACAAATACGGTTTTATATAAGTAAGAAGGTTAAAAAAGAGCTAAATTATTGATCATTATTATATTATTATTTGTGCCCAGGTCCTATAAGAGCTCTTTGTCACGTCCCACGAGCCGGGTTGTGACAAAAACTCACACTCATTCTTATGTTTAATAAATGTATTGTATAGTCTGTGTGTTGCAGGCTTACAATGATGGCAAAAAAACCCACATTTGAGACTGACCCTGGTGCCAGAGGGGGTACAGCTGGACGTTGAATGTTTGAAGGGTTACGGGGAATATAAACAGTTTAGGAACCTCATTTAAATCATCCGTCTTCAAATGACAATTTCTTCTTCTTCTACTTCTCCAGGAACAGACATCTCTAAAACAATTCCACCACATGTTGCCTTGCCCCAGAAGGAGTGTGTGTGTCTCCTTATTGTCACCTGAAGTAGCCCTCTCCTCTATCTCTCTCCCTCCTCCTCTCTATCTCTCTCCCTCCTCCTCTCTATCTCTATTCCCTCCTCCTCCTCTCTATCTCTATTCCCTCCTCCTCTCTATCTCCCTCCCTCCTCCTCTCCATCTCTATTCCCTCCTCCTCTCCATCTCTATTCCCTCCTCCTCTCCATCTCTATTCCCTCCTCCTCTCTATCTCTCTCCCACCTCCTCTCTGTCTCTCTCCCTCCTCCTCTCTATCTCTCTCCCTCCTCCTCTCTATCTCTCTCCCTCCTCCTCTCTATCTCTCTCCCTCCTCCTCTCTATCTCTCTCCCTCCTCCTCTCTATCTCTCTCCCTCCTCCTCTCTATCTCTCTCCCTCCTCCTCTCTATCTCTATTCCCTCCTCGTCTCTATCTCTATCCCTCCTCCTCTCTATCTCTCTCCCTCCTCCTCTCTATCTCTCTCCCTCCTCCTCTCTATCTCTCTCCCACCTCCTCTCTGTCTCTCTCCCTCCTCCTCTCTATCTCTCTCCCTCCTCCTCTCTATCTCTCTCCCTCCTCCTCTCTATCCTCTCCCTCCTCCTCTATCTCTCTCCCTCCTCCTCTCTATCTCTCTCCCTCCTCCTCTCTATCTCTCTCCCTCCTCCTCTCTATCTCTATTCCCTCCTCGTCTCTATCTCTATCCCACCTCCTCTCTATCTCTCCCCTCCCCTCCTCCTCTCCATCTCTATTCCCTCCTCCTCTCCATATCTATTCCCTCCTCCTCTCTCTCTCTCTCCCACCTCCTCTCTATCTCTCTCCCCCTCCTCTCTATCTCTCTCCCTCCTCCTCTCTATCTCTCTCCCTCCTCCTCTCTATCTCTCCCTCCTCCTCTCTATCTCTATCCCACCCCCTCTCTATCTCTCTCCCTCCTCTCTATCTCTCTCCCTCCTCCTCTCTATCTCTCTCCCACCTCCTCTCTATCTCTCTCCCTCCTCTCTAGCTCTCTCCCTCCTCCTCTCTATCTCTCTCCCTCCTCCTCTATCTCTCTCCCTCCTCCTCCTCTCTCTCCCTCCTCCTCTCTATCTCTATCCCACCTCCTCTCTATCTCTCTCCCTCCCTCCTCCTCTCCATCTCTATTCCCTCCTCCTCTCCATCTCTATTCCCTCCTCCTCTCTCTCTCTCCCACCTCCTCTCTATCTCTCTCCCTCCTCCTCTCTATCTCTCTCCCTCCTCCTCTCTATCTCTCTCCCTCCTCCTCTCTATCTCTATTCCCTCCTCCTCTCTATCTCTATCCCCCTCCTCTCTATCTCTCTCCCTCCTCCTCTCTATCTCTCTCCCACCTCCTCTCTATCTCTCTCCCTCCTCCTCTATATCTCTATCCATCCTCCTCTCTATCTCTCTCCCTCCTCATCTCTATCTCTCTTCCTCCTCCTCTCTATCTCTCTCCCACCTCCTCTCTATCTCTCTCCCTCCTCCTCTCTCTCTCTCCCTCCTCCTCTCTATCTCTCTCCCTCCTCATCTCTATCTCTCTTCCTCCTCCTCTCTATCTCTCTCCCACCTCCTCTCTATCTCTCTCCCTCCTCCCCCTCTCTCTCTCTCCCTCCTCCTCTCTATCACTCTCCCACCTCCTCTCTATCTATCTCTCTCCCTCCTCTCTATCTCTCTCCCACCTCCTCTCTATCTCTCTCCCTCCTCTCTCCATGTCATTCTCAGGTCACTCTCTCAGCAGTAGCTGGGTTTAAATAAACTCGTCCAGCTGTTAGCAGACACAGATTTCATTTACACCCCCTCTCCTCAACACACACACCAGAGACCACAGACAACACAAACACACAGAGACACAGACACACAAACACACACACACAATTCTAAGTCTTGAAACTTATGTATGTGTAATGTTTACTGTTCATTTTTATTGTTTATTTCACTGTTGTATATTATCTACCTCACTTGCTTTGGCAATTTTAACACGTTCCCATGCCAATAAAGCCCCTTGAATTGAATTGAGAGAGAGAGAGAGAGAGAGAGAGAGAGAGAGAGAGAGAGAGAGAGAGAGAGAGAGAGAGAGAGAGAGAAATAAATGGAACGAGGTCAGTTATAGGGTCATTATTGGCAAGACCCTCTCCCTCTCTCTATCTCCCCTCCTCTCCTCTCTCTCTCTTCCTTAGGTTACTTGCTTACGAGCCAGTGAGCACAATCAAAGCCAATGACTTCATGTGTGTTTTTCAATGGTCAACATTTCCTCATTATGACTGTAAGAGGTAGCTGCCAGCTGGTTGTCATGGACACGCAAATACACACACACACACACACACACACACACACACACACACACACACACACACACACACACACACACACACACACACACACACACACACACACACACACACACAGCTAACCTTGTGGGGACATATAATTCAGGACCATTCAAATTCTAAATCTCCCTAACCCTAACCCTAGCTCCTAACCATAAACTAACCTAACTCCTAACCCTAACCCAAACTAACCCTAGTTCCTAACCATAAACTAACCCTAGCTCCTATCCCTAAATTAACCCAAGCTCCTAACCCTAAACTAACCCTAGCTCTAACCCTAACCCTAACCCTAGTTCCTAACCCTAACCCTAAACTGACCCTAGTTCCTAACCCTAACCCTAAACTAACCCTAGTTCCTAACCCTAAACTAACCCTAGTTCCTAACCCTGAACTAACCCGAGCTCTAACCCTAAACTAACCCGAGCTCCTAACCTAAACTAACCCTAGCTCCTAACCCTAAACTAACCCTAGTTCCTAACCCTAACCCTAAACTAACCCTAGTTCCTAACCCTAAACTAACCCTAGCTCCTAACCCTAAACTAACCCTAGTTCCTAACCTAAACTAACCCTAGCTCCTAACCCTAAACTAACCCTAGTTCTAACCCTAACCCTAAACTAACCTAGTTCCTAACCCTAAACTAACCCTAGCTCCTAACCCTAAACTAACCCTAGTTCCTAACCCAAACTAACCCTAGTTCCTAACCATAAACTAACCTAGCTCCTATCCCTAAATTAACCCAAGCTCCTAACCCTAAACTAACCTAGCTCCTAACCCTAACCTAGTTCCTAACCGTAAACTAACCCTAGTGCCTAACCCTAACCCTAAACTTACCTTAGTTCCTAACCCTAAACTAACCCTAGTTCCTAACCCTAAACTAACCCTAGTTCCTAACCCTAAACTAACCCTAGCTCCTAACCCAAACCAACCCTAGCTCCTAACCTAAACTAACCCTAGTTCCTAACCTAACCCTAAACTAACCCTAGCTCCTAACCCTAAACTAACCCTAGTTCCTAACCCTAAACTAACCCTAGCTCCTAACCCTAAACTAACCCTAGTTCCTAACCCAAACTAACCATAGTTCCTAACCCTAACCCTAAACTAACCCTAGTTCCTAACCCTAAACTAACCCGAGTTCCTAACCCTAAACTAACCCTAGCTCCTAACCCTAAACTAAACCTAGTTCATAACCCTAACCCTAAACTAACCCTAGTTCCTAACCCTAACCAAAACTATCCTAGTTCCTAACCTAACCCTAAACTAACCCTAGTTCCTAACCCTAACCCTAAACTAACCCTAGTTCCCAACCCCTAACCCTAAACTATCCCTAGTTCCTAACCCTAAACTAACCCAAGTTCCTAACCCTAAACTAACCCTAGCTCCTAACCCTAAACTAACCTAGTTCCTAACCCAAACTAACCATAGTTCCTAACCCTAACCTAAACTATCCCTAGTTCCTAACCCTAAACTAACCCAGATTCCTAACCCTAAACTAACCCTAGCTCCTAACCCTAACCTAAACTAACCCTAGTTCTAACCCTAACCCTAAACTATCCTAGTTCCTAACCCTAAACTAACCCTAGTTCCTAACCCTAACCCTAAACTATCCTAGTTCCTAACCCTAAACTAACCTAGTTCTAACCTAACCCTAAACTATCCCTAGTTCCTAACCTAAACTAACCCTAGTTCCTAACCCTAACCTAAACTATCCCTAGTTCCTAACCCTAAACTAACCCGAGTTCCTAACCCTAAACTAAACCTAGTTCATAACCTAACCCTAAACTAACCCTAGTTCCTAACCCTAACCCTAAACTATCCCTAGTTCCTAACCTAAACTAACCCTAGTTCCTAACCCTAACCCTAAACTAACCCTAGTTCCTAACCCTAAACTAACCCTAGTTCCTAACCCTAAACCTAAACTATCCCTAGTTTCTAACCCTAAACTAACCCTAGTTCCTAACCCCTAACCCTAAACTATCCCTAGTTCCTAACCCTAAACTATCCCTAGTTCCTAACCCTAAACTAACCCTAACCCTAAACTAAACCTAGTTCATAACCCTAACCCTAAACTAAACCCTAGTTCCTAACCCTAAACTAACCCTAGTTCCTAACCCTAAACTAACCTAGTTTCTAACCCTAAACTAACCCTAGTTTCTAACCCTAAACTAACCCTAGTTCCTAACCCTAAACCCTAGTTCATAACCCTAAACCTATCCTAGTTCCTAACCTAACCCCTAGTTCCTAACCCTAAACTAACCCTAGTTCCTAACCCAAACCCTAACCCTAGTTCCTAACCATAAACTAGCTCCTAACCCTCCCTAACCCTAAACTTCTCTAACCCTAAACTAAACCCTAACCCTAGTTCCTAACCCTAACCCTAAACTAACCTAGTTCCTAACCCTAAACTAACCCTAGTTCCTAACCTAAACTAACCCTAGTTCCTAACCCTAAACTAACCCTAGCTCCTAACCCAAACTAACCATAGTTCCTAACCCTAAACTAACCCTAGTTCCTAACCCTAAAACCCTAAACTAACCCTAGTTCCTAACCCTAAACCCTAGTTCCCTAAACTAACCTAACCCAAACTAACCCTAGTTCCTAACCCTAAACTAACCCTAAACCTAACCCCCTAGTTCCTAACCCTAACCCTAAACTAACCTAGTTCCCCTAAACCCAACCCTAAATAACTTAGTAACCCTAAACTATCCCTAGTTCCTAACCCTAAACTAACCTAGTTCCTAACCCTAAACTAACCCTAGTTCCTAACCCTAAAAAACTAACCCTAGTTCCTAACCCTAAACTAACCCTAGTTCCTAACCCTAACCCTAAACTAACCTAGTTCCTAACCCTAAACTAACCCTAGTTCCTAACCCTAGTTCCTAACTAACCCTAAACTAACCCTAGTTCCTAACCCTAAACCCTAAACTAACCATAGTTCCTAACCCTAACCCTAAACTATCCCTAGTTCCTAACCTAAACTAACCCTAAACCTAACCCTAAACTATCCCTAGTTCCTAACCCTAAACTAACCCTAGTTCCTAACCCTAACCCCTAAACTATCCCTAGTTCCTAACCTAAACTAACCCTAGTTCCTAACCCTAACCCTAAACCTAACCCTAAACCCTAGTTCCTAACCCTAACCTAAACTATCCCTAGTTCCCTAAACTAACCTAGTTCCTAACCCTAACCCTAAACTAGCTCCTAACCCTAAACTAACCCTAGTTCCCCTAACCCTAAAGTTCCTAACCTAAACTAACCCTAGTTCCTAACCCTAACCTAAACTATCCCTAGTTCCTAACCCTAAACTAACCCTAAACCCTAACCCTAGTTCCTAACCTAGTTCCTAACCCTAAACTAACCCCTAGTTCCTAACCCTAACCTAAACTATCCTAGTTCTAACCCTAAACTAACCCCTAGTTCCTAACCCTAAACTAACCTAACCCCCTAGTTTCTAACCCTAAACTATCCCTAGTTCCTAACCCTAAACTAACCCTAGTTCATAACCCTAAACCTAAACTATCCCTAGTTCCTAACCCTAAACTATCCCTAGTTCCTAACCCTAAACTAACCTAGTTCATAACCCTAAACCTAAACTATCCCTAGTTTCTAACCCTAATCTAACCCTTAATGTAATTCGGACCCTAACACTAATTCTAACCTTAACCCTAAACCCCCTGGAAATAGTATTTGACCTCGTGGGGACCAACACGTCCAAACACACACACACACACACACACACACACACACACACACACACACACACACACACACACATTCACATGTTTGTGAAGTATAGTGGGTAGATGTAACATAACTGCTGCAGTCGGTTCAGGTTGGGCTTTGTGCTTTTACAACCAACATGTGTGTGTGTGTGTGTGTGTGTGTGTGTGTGTGTGTGTGTGTGTGTGTGTGCGTGCGTGCGTGTTTGTGCGTGCGTGTGTGTGTGTTTGTGTGTGTGTGTGTGTGTGTGTGTGTGTGTGTGTCTGTGTGTGTCCAAAAGACCCCATGGATATTAAAACAAGGAAAATTCGTCCCCACACAGCCAGGTCACCCGTGATACAAGTCAGTATTTGACGTCTATCCATGTCTGAGAACGCTGGGAGATGATGTGGAGAATGGCCACTAGGGGCAACAGTGAGCGCTGTTACCTTCAATTAGGTTTGGGTTTTGCTAGGAGATGGTGGATGGGTGGAAGCATCTGCCTCTGATATTAAAAGTTGAATGTTTGAATCCATCAAGATGTTTTTGATATTCTTGTTTTAAGCCTATCCCCTAAAACATTAACCCTTAACCATTCTGTGTTCATTTTTAAACTTACCCTTAAACACTTTGAAATTCAACATTTGGAACAACTTCAAAATGTGACAGTTGAAAACATGGATGAGCGTCTATTTTTAACGTGAGACTGTGAGACCTAGTTGCCCCTGGAGGATCAAAGCTATTTTAGCCTTAGTGGTTAAATGTAGGTTTGTGCTGGTTAAGTTTAAGGATACAATTAGGGTTAGGGGTTAAGGTTTATGGTTAGGGTTGGGATTAGGATTAGGGTTAGGGGTTAAAATGTATGGTTAGGAATTAGGGTTAGGGTTCAGGTAAAGGTTAGGTTTAGGGTTAGGATTAGGATTAAGGTTAGGGTTAGGATTAAGGTTAGGGTTCAGGTAAAGGTTAGGTTTAGGTTTAGGGAACAGGGTTATGGTTTGCTTTAGGGTTTGGGTTTAGGTAAAGGTTAGGTTTAGGATTAGGGATTAGGGAAAATGGGATTTTGTATGGAAATCAACTTTAGGTTGCCACAAGGAGAGTAAAACATCTGCTAAGTGTGTGTGGTTCCCCGACAGCAGCAGCTCCAGTCTGTAAAAACAGCTTTAGGGGGATATTCACAGCTCTGTTAATGGAGAACTGGCTTTTTAAAGAGGGAACACCGGGGTGGAGTGTGTGTGTGTGTGTGTGTGTCTCTCTCTGTGTGTGTGTGTGTG